>NC_080576.1:94166081-94467110 GCF_029962835.1 Magnolia sinica
GATCTGATGATTGAGATTTGAAAACAGGACCCCAGAAAATCTCCTGATCGTAACATCTTGATCGGTCCCTCCATGTGTCACAAAAAGACATTTAACTACAAAATAAACCAACAGTCCAAGTTCAATGAAAATGCAAAAAAGATAGAAGGTCAGGATCTTCCAACCTGTGAGATCACAGTGGGGCCTACATGAACCGAGGGCCTCACATGCAGCAGCAGTATAGTGATAGGTGAGACGTTAATCAGTAGTGAATAGACCTATCAATGTTCTCATTAACGTCAAACCACACATCACGCTCATTGATTATACCTTGATTTTCGGAGTTTAATCATGTGGGTCTTTCCTTTTAATTCAGACATTCTAATCTGCACTGTCGGAGCAGCTCACATGATCTGTGGAATTATTAAGGGCTTTAGCATCACTTGATTCTTCTTCTTCTTCTTCTTTTTTTTTTTGAAGTTTTGGTTATTTGATTTCTGATTGAAATTGATTTGAAAGAAGTTGTTTTCAGAATTTGATACCAGCCACTGACTTACCAGTCTCAGTTTATCTGTGGGCTGTACCTTTCCGTGTTTCGCTTAACACGGCACTTGTGAAGGAAGCCGTGCATGGCACGGTAGGAAGATCACTTGGTGCAAAAATCAGACCACTTGCCAGGTGGGCCACACTTTTGGAGTCAATGGTTAGACCCGTGTGGATTGGGTAGTACTAGGGCTGTACACGAGCCAAGCTAGCTCGAAAAGCTCGCTCGGCTTGGCTCGATTTAGCTCGACTTGACTCGACTCTGATAAATCAAGGCAAGCCAAGCTTTATATGATCTAGCTCGTTTTGAAAACAAACCAAGTTCAAACATAGTGGGGTTTGACTCGACTTGACTCGAACTCGACTTGGCTCGAAGCTCGAGCTCGTGCTCGGCTCAACTCAAATATATTATTATTATTATTATTATTATTATTATTATTATTATTATTATTGTTATTATATATTAATATATATTATATTAATTTTAAAATTAAAAAAAATTAAAACATAAACCATATCGTACCCATCCATCTCTCTTATACCATTTCATTTCCTTACCTAACCCACCACGCTTGAGCTCCCTTTTCTCTCTCTCTCAATATTAACAACAAAGTACCATCTATGGTTTTATCTAATATTATATATGTGTGTGTATTATTAATTAAATATTTGATTTGGGTTGGGTTAAGTCAAGTGCAGGTTGCGGGTTGGGTCAAGTTGGGAGCAAGCTCGACTCGACTCGAGGTTAGCTCACCTTGACTCGATCTATTAGCTCGCCTCGAGCTTGACTCGAAAGTTTTGGCAAACAAGCCAAGCTTCAATAGTAAGCTTGAGCTCGAGCTCGAACTCGAGAAGAGCACGGACAAGCCAAGCCAAGCTTGGCCCACCTCGACTCGACTCGGCTCGATGCACAGCCCTAGGTAGTACCCCACTAAGACTTAGCTAGAGACGGATGGTCTAGTCAGGGGCTTTGTGGGACCCATTATGATGTTTATATTTTATCCACATGGTCCATTCATTTTTAACTGATCATTTTAAGGCATGAATTGAATAAATAATGCAAATTGAAGGCTCAAGTGAACCACACCACAAGAAGTGAGAATTGTAAACTTTTGAAAGTAATTGAAGTTTTGGATTAAGCTGATATTTATGTTTTCACTTCATACATGTTTATGTGATATAAACAGTTGAATGGCTAATGAACATCATGGTGGCCCTTGAAAGTTTTCAATGGAGGAATTCAATCCTTACTGCTCCTTGTGGTATAGTCTACTTGAGCTTTAGATCTAACTTTTTGGGCTCATGCTCTAAAATGATCCGTCACAACATTGATAAAAACATATACATCATAGTGGGCCCATAGATTACATGATAAGATTGTGTGGCTTTTTTTAGGTTTTAGTGGAGGTAGTACCCAATCCGTGCCCTAGTTAGACCCGATATAACTTATCCAGTGGATCAACCTAATATTTTAAGGGGTTATTTGGCACCATGGATTTGAAGGGTTTGGAGGAGATTGAATCCACTTGTATGTTTGGCACCATAAAGCAACTGGGTTTCAAATCCTACAACGAGGGAGTTTGAAATCTAAGGGTCTGTTTGGCAGGGCGAATCCCATGGGATTAGGAGGGATGGGATGGATTTTAAGGTAATGATGGTGGTGTCAGTGGATTGGTTTAAGATCCACAGGATTGCTATATCCTGGGACAAGTTCACTAGGTACGGCATATCCTGGGATTTTACCTTCCAATCCGTCCAACCAAACACGCCCCAGGCATGATTGAACGGTTTAGGAGGGATGGGATCAATGTGAACGTGATGATGGTGATGTCAGTGGATTGCCGGGATATCGCGATCCCATCCCTCCTAATACTGTGGGATCGGTCTGGCCAAACAGGCCCTAAGATGAGAGCTTGGATTGGGTCTAAAATCCTTCCAAGAGTTGTGTGTGTAACATGTGTGTCACTAGGTTATTAATCTATTGGGCACATGTCCTAGTGATGATATCCCAAAACAATTAGATTATCAATTGCATCACTATAATTACTTTAATACTATGATTTGTGCCGTCCAAACATTGTCCATGTAAATCAACGGTTAAAAATCATTGGTTAGTGACTCGGATGTGATGTCGTGCTTATGGCCGCTTCGAGACTTAGAATTTCATCATTTTCGGGCAATGTATATATTTCAACAGGCTTATTATAACCATTTTGTCAAACATTACATATGTATAATAATTAGAAATATTAAACTTGATTTAGTAATTAAATTCAAACTCCTTAGATATACTATGCATAGTTACTTTTGGATTACCGGGGATTCAAAATTTAGAATGTCAAACAGAACAGAAGGATTTCAAATCCAAGGATTCTGAATCCACGGGTTCCAAATCCACGCTCTCCAAAGAGACCCTAAGCGTGACCTTGATGGTGGTTTTACGAGAAAGACTGCATGGTGTATCTGAGCCGTTTAATCGGTTTCTCTCATCGTTAACATTGTTGGATATGAAAATCAGGCCGTGAGTCACGCACCATTTAAATCAATGATCAGCTGACGATCTGGCAAACGTACAGGTTTTGCCAAACGAATGGATGAATCAGACTGATATTTTCATTTGGGCAATTTTCTTGATGTGGCCGATCTTTCTCTGCATTTTGATTTTTAAATCATAGCAACATAATCAAAGCCGGGAAATGTTCCTGTGTGCATTGCCGAGTGTGTAGAATACAGACATATCTAGGCCATTCATCTGGTGTACCCCAAATGGATTAGCCACCATCGAATGGTACTATCAGGTCAACCTCATGGGAACTTCCCTTGAGGTTGAACTGTGTGGGTCAAACATCAACACCGTGCATTGGATGGGTCCTCTTTAGGTTACCGGATATCCCAAAAATTAACCATTTACGGAACTAAGATAGGCCATACCATCTAAAATCATGTGAAGACATACCTAATATATATGAAATCACTTGGTGGGGCCCGTATGAGTTTTGTATGTGGCTGAAACTTGGTATGACCCCTCATCCAATTTGGACACATACAATGGATGGTCTGGATTTTTGAACCATCTCGGTCGGCCCAATAAATGATTATGAGTGGTTTAATGGAGGATAACTCCTCTCAACTATTGTATGTGGTATTGACTTTATTTTTAAATGCATGGACTACCATGAAATGGTGTATCTGACTGATGGGGTGGATGTTCGACACACATAACAGTGGGGTCCACACAGCTCGACTTCATGAGAAGTTCCCATGAGGTCAAACTCACATTACCATTTCCCATATAATAATAATGATAATAATAATATTTCAAGCTCTTGATCGAGAATATTTCAATTTAATGTAGAATATGGTCTGTGATGGAATGGATTAATGGCAAAAGAAGATTCACGTGGGTGACCCAAATTAGTTTGGATAATGCTTTGATGATGATTTGATTCACCAACTGCAGATCATGATCATGGATCCAGTCTTCAATCTATAGGGGTAGACTAATATGCCTGGCCTAACATGCATGGCCAGTGGGTGTGTAGATGGACCACACACAAACACCCTAATCCATAGCTCAAGTGGTAGACTGAGTGAAAGATATCTCATTTCAACACTGAAGCCTTGGTATAGATTCCCTGGTAAGGGTGACTACCAGTGAAGTGTGAACTTAAAGTGGGGGGTGTACTAACAAATTAACAAAAAAAAAAAAGATGGACCACAAACAAAATTCCTCTAGATTGGAGGAATCCTATCCGTTTAATGGTGGATTAGAAGGCTTTTGACCTTGATTGCACAAACTATTCATGCCCGCTCTTTCTAGAGGGCGTGCAGGCATTGTATGATCTCTTGGGGTGAGTCGTTAATGTAGGCTACGAATATTCGTCCATTGATACAACATGGACCAGTCACAAGTCAATATTACTTCAGGCCCCCAGTTCACTGAGTTGACTCAGCTGAGTTTTGAGTCAAGCCAACCTGTTTAAGAAATAAGATCGGGACCATTGGTCCGTCCAATCACACAATGCACGGACGCTCATTTCCTGCTCTGGGATGATAGGTGGGGCCCACCGTGATGTTTGTGATAAATCCACCCCGTCTATCCGTTTTGAGAGATCAATTTAGGACATGCGACCTAAAATGAGGGGGATACAAAACCCAAGTGGGCCATATGACAGGGAAAACTGGGGAAAGAGTTTCCTACTGTTGAAACCTTCCTGTGCTCAGCTTTGATGTTTATATTCCATCCAAGCTGTTTATAAGGTCATTCCCACTGGGATTAAGTTAAAACAAGTAAAAAAATTAGTCTCGTACGAAACTTTTGTGACCATAAAAATGTTTCAACGATGCTTACTGAATCTCCACTGTTTCCTCTCGTGCGGCCCGCTTGAGTGTTGTATCCACTCATTTTTTGTCACATGTACTAAAATGATCTCTCAAAGAGGATGGACGGTGTGGATATCTCAAAAACATCACAGTGGGCCCCACCAAGCATCCCAGCACAGGAACTTCCTCCCAAAGGCTTTCGCAGGAAATCCGCATCCGTAGAAAAGAGGAACGAAGCAACACTCGACGATCGGGTCTGAGACCTTCCAATGTGATGATCCACGGTGGGATGCAATAGATCAACGGTCTAGATCACCGAACTGTGGCTCACTTATCAACAGTTGTTGTACAAAGCAAAGACGTGTATCATATGATTCCACGTAGATGTAACGGTCATGACACTTGTGATTGAAGGTGCGACGGTCATATATTTAAAGGAGAAAAATGTAGAAGTAGCTGATAGAGTGATAGTTGGGGGAGGCATTGGTTTCTACGGTTGAGATTTCTCTTCAAAATCTTTTCGTTTATAAATTAAGCTTGTGTCGTCCAACTGAGGTGGACCTCCTCGCCCATAAATTCCACTAGTTTGTCGTTGGTTAGCCACCCACTTCAGTACTGCTCATGATCCCTTTGATTACTCGATGGACCCCACTTTCTGGTCTGAGAAAACAAAGGCATTTTTCGGTGGTGGGTCTTTCTTCTTTAGCCTTTCCGTGATAAGGTGGCTTTTTTGTTTAACCTTTTTCTTCATTCTCCACCCCAAGGCAAATTCCATTTTGTGGAGACCACAGTCCTCTACTGTTGAAGGCCCACAGTGTTGTCAGCATGACATCCTCTCCGTACATCAGGTGGACCTTCTTATCTTAATCTTAAATCCTGAAAATTAGCCTGATCTGAAACGAAAACAAAATAAAATCACGCTTAGACATCCAAGTTTAGGTGTTGTGGCCCACTAAGTTTCCTATCAGGCTAAAATTTTTGTTTCTATGTTCATACTAGTGAGGTTCACCTGATGAACGGATTGGATGGAATGTAAATAACGTAGTGAAGCTCACAGACAAACCTATGTTTGCTATCCCATTCCCATTTTTCCCAGTGGAGTGGCGAGCATGTGCTGTGGGTACGCTGAATTTTTGGTTCTAGACCATCAAAATGAGGAGGGAACCTTATGAACGGAGTGGATTTAACATATAAAACACGGTGGGCCCCATCGAGCTCCGAGTGTGCAGAGGATATGGGTGGCAGAGAGAAGGAGAGCCCATAAAGAACATGGACTCACGCCGCCCCAGTATAATATGATAATATAAGCAAGGAAAAAAAAAAGATCCATGCCACACCACAGAGGCGTGTCTTTTTCAGCATGTGATCACACAGGTGGGCCCCACCTTTATCTTATCTGGATGGATTGGACGACCTCCTCGAATTTTTCCATTATTAAATATTACCTATACTGACGGTTAATTTATCACCTACCGAATGTGGACCATCCAATCAAGGATACTTTTGGGGCATTGCCATCAATGTTAAGGCCATCAGATGAGCCGTCTGTATCAATGAAAAGGTAGGCCCCACCAGCAAAAAGATCCCCATTGGATCCTCAGCCCCCCCAACACACACACACACACGGCTCTGTTGGGGAAGGGCCTTAGTCTTTAGATAGTAGAAGGCTAATCCTTTGACATAAGGCTATTCAATGTTAGAAATAAAGATAAATGAATGGTTTAAAGAAACTTGTTAGCAGTTTTCATCTACTTTATAATAATTATGGTTTACGCAGACACCGGTTAGATGGTTAGATGCTTAGACTCAGTGTCATCTTCCAATGATCTAGACTTTTTATAGTTTATATGATAGGACTCAGTGTCAAGAATGTTAGTCCAAATAAAACTTTTATAAGTTTATTGAACTGCTCTAATACCATGTGATGAACTATTAAGATGAATGGCTTCCAAGTATACATGTAGAACAATGTGAAGAAATAAAGGAGATGAAAAGTAAAACTCACGGGATAAACTTTGGAAATATTGAACTGGCTTCTCAAAAAGTTTGCTCCAATTTGTTTCATAAATAAATGAATATATCTTTCTATGCGAACTCAAAATAGCAACCACCGACTGGAACTCTACTCTTATGTACATAGAAGACTAGGCATCAAAGACTCAATCACTTATGGACTTTCTCATTTTGTATCTTAGAAAAATATTTAATTTTGTGTGTGTATGTGTGTGTGTATTATTAGGATTTGATTTGCCATATTCTAATTAAATCAATTACATTAGATTTGATATTTATTGTATCATATCATATTTGTAGCAATTCCTAATGTGTAGATTCCGGACTTTACACTCAATAAAATACAAGCAATTATCCAATATTAAATTCATATTTATCCTTCATTTCCTGTTTTATAAAATAGATCTATTTACTTAGTAATTTTCAACACCTTTCTTTAAATGAGACTTTTAAAAATTAGCATTCACTTTATTGTCTTCAATCTTTTGTAACCTTTAACTATTTGTAATCTTGAACAATAGTCTACTTCTTCATATGTAGACTCATAATTAATATTAAATGTACACTTTGCAAGAATCTATTAAAATAATTCAAAGATAGGGATAAAAAAAAAAAAGGGATTTTTTTTTTTAAATAAAAAAAATAAAGGTAAAGTAAAAAATATTTGAAGTGTCATTTTTCAGACTCAAAAAAAGACAATTCTAGAATTTTAAATTCACCGGAGAGAAATAGAATAAAGAAGACGAGAACAGACAATAAAGAAAAATCCAAATACATTTATTACCTAATATTTCCAAGTCCCAATATATACAAAACACAATATATGGCTTGGGCACACTTTCCTAACTCTAAATACCTAAATTTGTTATAGTTTTCATTTATACTCCAACCACCCAATGAATTAGTTTTTTTTAGACGATTTCATATACGGCTTGGATTATAAGGGCCTGTTTGGATTTACTAAATTAAACATTTTTAGAATTTTTATATTCTTAAAATCACTTAATTGAGTGATTAACAAGTTTGGTGTTAAAAAAATTTCATAAATATAAAAATTTATAGATCTATGCCATTCATCAGGTAGGGTGCCCTTTGAACTAGCCATATGCCAAAGATCAAGGTACCATGCTCATCAACTACATCATACATGTCCCAAGAGATGATACTCTAGCAGCTTATGGACACTTATATGTAACTAGTTTAAAATGGTAGGTGTGACGTGTATTAACTCATAATCAGAACCGTTCATGTTATATATTTTATGCTATAGGCATTATAGGAACTTAATTGGAGTGAGTTGATGGGAAATGGACAGTTAAAAATAAAAACATGTAATGAGCCTGTTTCAACAAACAAGTGTACACGAATTGGAGGATAGGACTGCTCAACCAATCTATTTTTTGGAGTATCACTTAGCAATTGTGGGTTCCACAGTCTGATTTTTAAAGTATCAAGAACAATTGTGGGTTCCACAGTCCACTGTCTATGCATGAACTGTGATGGGCTACCTAACCATAAAAGAAGCCACTGAACAAAATGATCTTTTCAAGGAGAGGTCTCTTACGTCAAGGCCCACATAGGGACCACCCAGGTGTGTGTATGACATCAGCCAATCTTTGAGAATCAGTTCACCATGAAAATTAGACGACATAAAAATTTGACTAATTCAATCATCATGTTAGCTTTTATTGGATGGTGCGGCCTACATAATAATTGTATAAGTTTTTGAGATATCCCATTATACATTGCATTGATTGGATAGCATACCCGATACGATAAGCTCCACCTAAGAAAACAATGGATAATCATCCAACAGCTTCATAATTCACCTATTGACTATATGGTGGTTGGATCATCTTTAATTTTTTTATTTTTTTATTCCCTAGGTGTGTTTACCCAACATGCTTATTAAGAATCGATTTTCAATAATTAAGAATTAATTTTGTACTTCTTAAAAGCAATGCCAAATGATATCCCTCTGTTTCTTCATTTTTAAAAATCGACCTTTGAGCATGCATCTTTATTTTCATATCTTTAACAAAGGATTTCAAAATTAAAATTTCTCAAAATCCAAAACACATTAATACTTCAAGACACGGTGTTTTCTTTATCCAATCGGATTAAAACCATTTGATACTACTCGTAGGCCTTTTCAACCCAATGCTTAGGCAGCACTTGGTGAATCATTGAAACTGATCACTTCTCAAAACGAGATCTCTAAAATATACATGTGGAACAATGCCCGGTGACAAAGGATGGGAGAGAGAACTTTTAGAGATGAACCTTTAAGAATATTAAACAAATCATGTTTATCTTATTCAACTTGTATCTATCAAGGTGATAATGGACATGAAAAGGTGGGGAAAATTTTATATATGCATATATAGAGGAGAACATGAATTTATTTACATGCATATACAAGTCTCCAACAATACATGTTAACTAATATTATCTAATTAGAAATATTAATCTTCATACATGCGATACAATCTAATCAGAGATACTAATATAATATAATAAAATATTAGATTTTTTTATTTATTTTTAATTTTTAATTTTTTGTTTTTGGTGATATCTATGAGGTTCATTTTATTCATATTTATAGCATCATAGTGTGAATGCTCACGTCCGATGGTCTGTCTTGGGGTTTTTGTTTATTTGATTGGGGGTAGTGTTGACTTGACTTGGAGTTACCAATAACCAATCAAGTTTGGAATCTACCGTCAGCTAGACAATATAGAAATTTTACGAGTTGGGGAATTGAAGATTTCTCAAATGAATGACTCATGTTGTTGATTTGCGGTCAGAGATTTTGGGTAAGGACATTGGTGATAGAAAAGGAAGGGGTTAGACACCCTTTACATAGGTATGATACATTGTTTATGGGATTAAGGATTTTTCTTTGTAGGTTACCTAATCCTAAAAGCATGAAGTAAAGAAAAAGTCAACTCCCTAAGTCCATGACCATGGAGACGGGTTGCTCAACATTGGTTATAGCTTCGGAGGTACTTTTATTTTAATGATAAAAATAATAGGAGAATCAATAGTGGGTATATGAGAATGAGTATATGATAATTAGTTAATGAAAATGCATTGCATATCTAAGATGTGAGAGGAAAAATGAGAAACCCAACACTCTTCAAGAAAGAGACGAGTGAATGTCTCTTATCATGATCCTATTTCGTCTTATTTAGACCATTATGATGCTAGATTTTGACTATTTTTTTTCTCTTCTCTCCTCGCTCTCCCATTTTGGGCTAAGGAACACTTGGAAATGCCTTTGGATGTCCTCAAAACCACTCACTAGCCATCTTCTTCTCTTTTTACTCTATCTACTCCCCCTTCTGCCAAAATCATCAGTACTTAGGTTTGGCATGCATAGTTGGAAAATCGAATTTCCACAGGTGCCCCAGCTTGAATCTAATCCATTTTGATGACTTTGCTATCCAGGGAGCCATGAGGTTGTCTCTAATTAACTAATAGGGAGCAACGAAAGTATGATTTTCAATGGTCATATTTTCATTTATTTATTTATTTTGCCCCATTCACTAGCATGTGAGTTGTAGGAGACCTTTCGGCTGATTAGATATGAAATAGGTTTCTCTGTCTTGGGCATACATATAATGAATAGTATATGTATAAGATTAAAGGACTTACCCATGTATGGTTGAATCATACTCCGATTCAAATAAATAACAACCACCAACTAATACTCTACTTCTACCACAAAATACTATGCAATAAAAATTCAAATCACTAGTATATTTGATAAATTTGTAAACAATAATCTGCATAAAAAATATTCTTATGCCTAGTGTATATGCTTCGAAGACTCATGGACCATGAAAGTTCTATTTACTTAGAAAATTTAAATAATTCTTAAATGAAAATATTTCAACTTTTAATTCTTTTCCTTACTAGGTAGACCTAGTCAAGGGCTTAGGAAACTGGGCCAATGTAACACCCCGGCCCTCCAATACGTAGGTATTGGAAGTCCTAGAGTGTTACCTAGAATTTTTTCGAATAATCAAGCAGTCACACATGCACACACATATTTGAAACTTGAAACTTAAATATTATAGGTGAAACTTTGATTATGAAAACCTAAAATTACCCAAAATAATAAATTTACTAAAAATATTAAGTCTTATTTTGAGAATTCCTAACATGATAAGAATCAAATCCTAAGAAAACATCACATACTAAAGCCCAAAGATGAAAAGAGATTCGTCCAACCTCTAACATACTAAAAATAGTAAGCATTTCGTAAAACTACAAATTTGAAGAAGAATTAGTCATTTTCTCTTGAAACGGAGCCACGTGACTCGCTTATGCAAGTCGGTTGGCCCTGGATGGCATGTTCTAGTCAAAATTCTTAGGTCGTGCATCCCATAACTTATCCGGATCAAAAGTTAGGGTTGATTTTTAGTTTACACTTCAAGCAACCAATTCTCCCTATCTGTAATGAATTTCTTTGATCCGGACATGCCTGAGACCCTAAAGTAGTGAAAAGGACCCAAGCAAGTGAGGAAACCGTGCTTTGTTGGTTCGACCAATAAATTGTCGGTTGCTATCAGTTCGACCAATGGGCCGCATAAGTTACAATTTGGGAAAAAAAATCTTGACCTCATTTATCCCATTTATGCAATCCCACCAAAACCTAGGGACTTTGAGAGAGAAAGAGGTTTCCTAACCTTGTTTCTCCATATTCAGGCCGTGCGAGCTACTCAGAAACTTCCTCAACGGGAAACAATTGACCCTATTCCGATAAAATCCTTGTCCTGCTAGATAAGAGGTTTCCTAACCTTGTTTATGTATCTTTTCCCAATCTCCTAGCTATTTGAAGCTAGTTAGGGTTTGAATCTTCTATATTCCTCCAAATAGTTTTAACTTTAAGGCTTGTGCATGCTAGGTTTTGAGTTCCCAATTGTTGATTAGGGAAGTCCATTTCTTTACGGGAGCACTACGTTACCCTGAAATCTAGGATTCAACGTTAAATCCAGTTGCTCTCGGGAGTACTTGGAAACTTTGTATCAGACCAGGACCGCGTGTCGAAAGACCGATAGCGATGATCTTAGACAATTATGATCACCTTGTTGGGCTTGACAATCATCTCAAAAATCAAGTCCAAATGATGTCCTGAGACAATTTGCTTGAGTCCGGAGTAAAGAGTGTGAAAAAGGTGAAATTGTTTAGAAATTAAATATGAATTTAAGAAATCTGAGTCGTGTCGCTTGCATGCCAATTTTAAGCATTCTGACCGTTGGATTCTGACCCAAATTCACCCTTGGATCAGGGAAGATGGCCCACACATGTTAAAGTGCTTGTGGCCCTGATCGAGTTTCAGTGACTGTTGAATTGAAATTGGTCCACCATGAGCGATCTGGAAACCCGATCGGACTAGGATTCAACGCTAAATCCAGTTGCTCTCAGAAGTACTTGGAAATTTTGTATCGGACCTGTACAAAACGCTCCATTGGATCGAAATAGACCCGATTTGGTTATAACCTAAGTATACCTTGGTCCTGGGGCTATTTCCATCAATTTTAGGCCTTTATAAAGACCTTAAACCCTCACTCTTAAACTCCATACGAATTTTCTAAACCCTAGCTAAGAAAGAGAGAGGAAGATAGAGAGAAGTTGGTGAATCATCTTGGCATTCTTTCCAGTTACTCGGCGTACTTAATCCAACGCATCTGAATCATTATTTCGATGATTCTAATCTCATTCTTGGGTAAGTCAATCAAACCCTAACCTGTTTTGGAGCTTGGAATAGTTTAAGTGTTGATATAGCTAATTTAATTCATGCCTTAGGTTGTCTAGTCGCCGTTGACGAAGACTTATCGTCTAAATCAGATCTGTTGCGCACTTTCTGGTGTAAGGTTCGGACTATATTCGTATAGGTTATGGTTTTCAAGGCTTTCAAAGTTGGTTGATGGTTTATTATTGTTGTGGGTAAAATTTCACATGCCAAATGCGATGTTTATATTGCGTTTCTGATATATATGAACTATATTGAGATTTGTGTATTCCATGTATAGGTAGAAAGTATCGTATACATATGAAATACGAGCATGTGTTTGCCATGATCAATTGTCGTATGTTTGTGCTAGTTATACGTGTATCAACTCCTCAGCGAAAGGAATTGTCCAATGTGTGTTATCACCAATATACGTCATGTATGTTGGAACATGTAGTCTAAGTGTTTGTAGAAATGTCTGAATGATTAAATGTGTAATATATTATCCTGTTTATGAGCGTTGAGAAGAGATTCTCAACTACCTTATTGATGTGTATGATTTCCTACTTGCAATTTACATTCTTTGTTTTGTTTAAATTCAGGCGCTACTTAGGTGTGAATTCATGTTAAGTTGGAATCCATCAAATGCTCACATGCTTGTATGATTGAAATTGTTGTTCTTTTACTATTCTGAATTGCTGGTATGAATATCTGTTATAATTGAAGGTGTTTGAGACTATGAAATAGTCCAGGAAATCGATAACAAGCTTTGAGTTCGTGGCTGAGGTTGTTTTCGCCACGTAAGACGTGTTTGATAAACCCGAGTCGCATTAGGATTGACGGCAATGGTTTGGCCACACGGAGTGTTTGCACACTTCATGTCGTTTAATTCAACGTGCGCTCGTGCTAGTCGAGCTCGTCAAGTAACCCGATTGTCCCGGTGGATGTTCACTATATATGAACACTACTGTTTGAATCTGGGGTACCAAACTTACCAGTGCAATCCCGTTAACCATTGTACGTTAATCCGCTAAGACTCATTAGCCGGGCATGGTGGTATGGGACACCGTGGTCGAGCTGTCGGCCTACGCTGGGGCGACGAGCCTCCCCGTAGTGACCAGTGAGCAATTCAGACTCGTGAGCCGATTATGGTGGTATGAGACACTATATTCGTGCTGTCGGCCTACATTGATTGGTGACGAGCCCTTTGTAGTGACCTCGAGCATACCTTGATACTGCATTGAGGCGACGAGCCTTATTGTAGCAACTAAGGTATGATTAGGCATGCATTGATTGGTGATGAGCCCTTTGCAGCGACCTAGAACCATAATATCGTATGAGATTGTCTAGGACTGACGACCCTAGAATGGATCACTGTTTGGGAACCGATATAAGGAAGGTACCTTAGCTTCCCAATCCTGCTGTATGAAAAGGACTAATAACAACTTGGTAATCATATTCATGCACCGCATTGCATGTGCCTTGGCGTCGTGGAGCACTGCGGGAGGTTGTCATGCGTACCGTAAGATGAAGACGCTGAGGGAGTGCAGGCGAGGGCATGCATCATTTCTACATACATCCTTGCATTAACAAGAGTAATTAGGACATATTTGATTATATTGCCCTATCATTACTGCTTGATTGAATTGATAACATGTTAACTTTTACTGTATAGTTCCACTGAGTTGATCACTCACTCCCATGTTCGGGACGGTGTTTCGACACCAACCGACTGTCTTAGATGCAGATGATGATTCGACCCCCGAGGCAGAACAGAGTATGAGGATGATGAGGAGGCGTTCTCCTCTATGCAGTTCTCAAAGGCGAGTTCATGTGAGCCGTGTCCTGATTTACGGGAATTCGGGGTTTATTTGTGATGGTTTATTTCATTTTAATACTTATATTTTGAGACAAACACTTGTAATTATGACCGCAGAGCATACATATCTCGAGGACTTATATATATACTCATATATTTTTATTGGGGTTTGTCTTTCACCTGTCCCGGATTATGTTTGTAGTTTGGCTTAATCTACTCCATGTTTTATACACTAATACAGATGACATACATCCATCATTACATATGTTGTATAAGTGATGTTTTGAAACTCGGGAGCTGAGTTATGCTCGACCCCCGAATTTTATGGCGTTACAAGTTGGTATCAGAGCATGATTTGGATTAAACCGGACTTAGGTTATGGCCACACAACGCACGCTGACGCCACCTTAGTGTAGGAGGGTGCGAGATAAACCTAGAAACAATACAAGATTCCCAGTTGCACCCATCGGTGAAAGTTTATTGAAAACGATCGCTAAGATCGAGTCTGTGCAAACTCTTGATCACACACAACGACCCCAAATCACTTCTAGACCGTCCATCGACGGGTTTAGACCGTGTATCATCCCATCTTAGCCATGAGAAATCCGGTAAACTTGAATCTGTATCAGGTTCTATTCAAAGTGACCCAAAATGAGTCGAAACGGACTAGGGGCCCAATCGGGGCAATTTCAGGGGGGACCCAGGGTGGGACCCACATCATTTTTGAGTTTGGGGAGGGGGAGGACCTCGCCTCATCGGTGAACCATCGCCGGTTAGTCCAGAGACCGGCGAGGCCCTCGCCGCCCAGTGGGCCCGGACGGGGCTGGGCCAGTCGGGCCGACGCTCTTAGGGCCTAGTGTGGCCCACTCATCCAAGGTTGACCGAATATAACTACTCCCAAACCCTCTTTCCTTCATAAATCACCACTCCAAGCTTCCCTTTTCTTGAAATTTCTCTCAAAACCCCACAAAAATCCATCTCCAAACCCTTTCTTCCTCCATTTTCGTGCACCCTCACTCTACCCATCTCAAAACCCACCTCCATTGCTAATTTCCCTTTTTTTTCTTTCCATTTGAGCACTCAAATCCCTACTTTGAGTCTCAAATTCGTGGAAGCCCCATCCTTTCTTCCATTCCTTTCTTTTCTTTCATTTTCCATGGCCCTATTCGAGCTTCTTATGGCCATATTTTCCATTTCCACCATTCTCTCTTTCATGGGGAAGAAAAGAGCTCCTATTGATAAAGCTGGGCCTAGCCGCCCAACCCGTTCACGAAGGCCGAGATGTGCCACCGCGAGCACTACTGCCACTCGAGAGTTTCAGACAAAGCGGGATCTTGATCCCCAATCTCATGTTGGAAGGACTTTGTTGGCGGAGCTATCTCGTGGAGTTTATGAGGGCCGTAGGGTCCTTTTTGAAGCTCATGTAGATGCGCGGCTATTTAGACAATATCTCTTGTTTGAGCGCCTGGAAGAGGCCAGGTGGGGTGCGTTATTTGAAGGTGAATACCGCACAAATGTGGATACTGTCTGAGCTTTTTATGCCCACATTCGAGAACCTTCGCTGGAGCCATTGCAGTTCAAGATCCCTTGCGAAAGAGATCGGGAGGCCATAATCAACGTTGATTTGATATCCTGACTTTTGAATGTGCCGCATGGCAAGGTTCATGCAAGCGAGAAGAATCTGAGTAGTGCGCGTGAAAGGGATCATCGCACGCGGTTCCTTTATGGTCGTCTGGTTGAATGGAAGCCAAACAAAAGTTTTTTAGCGACCAACATGACGAATGACTTCCGCTTGCTTCACCACATCTGCACATTCAATATCTATCCAAGGTGGAGCAACTATAGTGAGTGCACGCGCCTGATGGTAGATTTCTTGTACCAGGTGGGGCAAGGAGAGAAGTTGTGTGTGCCTACGTACATCTTGCAGCAGATAGTCCTTATCGCTCGTTCAAATAGAAGGACTGAATTGCTCTCATTTGGCCAACTCATCTGTAAGATTTCACATGAGTTTGGCTACAGACTTGGGGTGAAAAAGTCGGTACCTATCCGTTACATCAATGAGACAACTCTTAATCAGATGGATATCGGGCCTCGTTGACGACAAGCCTTACTTAAAGAAAGTGAGGATGAGACTGAGAGCGATGAGGAAGAGAGTAATGAAGAAGGTGGAGCTGAAATAGAAGAAGAAGAAGAGCAGGATGAGGAAGAAGTGGAGGCCCAGGACACGAGTGAGAGTTCTCCTCCTGCGGCACCGGAGCAGGGCACGGATCAGGCCGCTAGGGATGCCCGTATAGCTCGACTTGAGGAGGGTCAGGCTGTCCTACGACAGGACATTATGGATCTTCGGGGCCTCGTGAAACATAAGTTCAAGAAGGTGTCTCGCACTCTGAAGTCTATCCTATGTTGCCTGCAGGATAAGGGTGCCCCTCCTCCGTCACCTGATTCCGATGAGTAGTTACATATGTAGTCGTCCTTTGCCCTGTTTTGTTGCTTGTTATTGTGTGTATCCATTATAGGCGTAGTATTTTGGAAGTTGTTTGTTGTTTGAAGCTTAAGTTGTATTAGCTCGCATGCTTTCTCTGTTGCGATCCATGTAATACTGCACTTCTTGTATTGCGACAATTTTGTTAAATGAAATGCATGTTGTTTTCCTTAAGTTGTGATGTGAATGCTGTCTAGGTGGATTATGTGGATGTTAAATCTCACAGGTTGCATCCTCTGTTGAATGTAGGGCATGCCTCCTAAGGGTTCGAAGACTTTGGCTCGTCTTTCTTTGGGCGAGTCGCTTGCTGAGGTTTCCCCCTTAGGCGATAGCCAGACGGATCCACAGTTGGGCCTGTCTCATTTTGGTGTTGGGTCGGACTCTCAGCCAGCTACTGGCCCCGCTGCTGAGCCGACTCCTGTGACACCATCTATGGTTCCTCCAGTCACGCCTTCGGTTCCTGAGCAGAATCGTGCATCTGCGTCGACGCTTTATGCATCTCCGTTCGTTCCGCCTCCTGATAGGCTAGAGCAGATGATGCTGTTGATGCAGCAACAGCAGATCTAGCAACAGCAGCAACAGCAGTAGTTTTTGTCTGCCATGGCTGGTATCTTTGCTCAGTCGATGGGGGCGACTCCACCTGCTTCACCTATACACCCATCTGGGAATGCTAGTGCTAGCGGCACATTTAAGCGATTCCAACGCTTATGACCTCCTACATTTGCAGGTACTCATAGACCCGAGGAGGCCGAGTACTGGATTGACCGCATCTCTAAGATGCCGAGGCCGCTTCACTGTTCTGAGGCAGAGCAGGTCGAGCTTGCCTCCTTCATATTTGAGAAGGAGGCCAGTTTATGGTGGGACAGTGTTCTCTGCACAGTTGCGGAAGGCTTCGTGTAGACGTGGGAGGCGTTTGAGGCTCGCTCCCACGAGAAGTATTTCCCGGTCACTTACCGACACGAGAAGGAGAGTGAGTTCCTTCGCCTCCGTCAAGGAGGGATGTCGGTGACTGAGTATGAGAACCGGTTTACTGAGCTGGGTCGGTATGCTCCATTGCTCCTGGGTGATCAGCCGATGCGGATGTGACATTTTTCTAAGGGGCTGAGGCTTGAGATTTGATCGAAGATGTGCTGTGCTAGCATCTCTTCTTATGTTGAGTTGGTGAGCATGTCTCTGCGAGCTAAGCAAGACGGGGACAGGTCACCCCGTATGCGAGCACCTATGGTTCCCAGACCACGACCTGACCTTTCGAGTATACCATTTCTTGGCAAGAGGCCACGGGCAGATTCTCCTCCGAGACATGTAGCGTCGTCGGATCAGCTGATGCGTTCAGATTTACGCTGTACATACTGTGGAAAAATCGGGCATTCGGATCGTAATTGCTTTACGCGAACGCGGGACAGTGCGTTTATGTCACCGCAGAGGATCAGCCGTCCGATGCCTCAGGTCATATCAACTCCACCCCTTCGTTCAGCGCTAGCTCATCCATTCTTCAGACCTTCTGTACCTCGCTTCAGGCCACCTTAACAGCCCATGGTACCACCGCCAAATCGCCCACTGCAGGCTCGAGTTCACGTGCTTACAGCTGAAGCGCCTGGGGCTGACTTGGCACCGAGATCTTTTGAGGTTACAACTCACATCCAAGGTATTCCCATCTCCTTATTAATGGATATCGTGTCCACTACTTCTATTATATCGTATGCGGTAGCTAAGCGCCTGAGTTTGGGCACTATTACTATGAAGGGAGTGACACTCACTACCGCTACAAGGACCTCTGATATTACCAAGATTAGTATGGGTTGTTTGATTGATCTAGGGAGCAGATCGATTCTAGTTGACCTGTTTGTCGCACCTCTATATCATTACGACGTCATTTTGGGCATGGATTGGCTCACGAAGATGCGAGCAGAGATTGATTGTGAGGCTAGACGAGTGACAGCCCATGGACCTGAGGGCGAGACATTTACTTTCCCTGTTCAGGTCAGTTACCCTTTTCGATTTGGTTGTTATACTTCTCTGTTGGAGAGTATTGTTGGTTCGGTGCTTGAAATACGCCAGTAGTTCAGGATTTTGAGGATGTATTCGAGACGATTCCTGGATTACCCCCTCGGCGCGAGATTGATTTTACTATCGATCTCATGCCTGGTGTGACACCTATCTCATTGCCCACCTATCGCATGCCTCCGAGTGAGATGGAGGAATTGAGGAAGCAGTTAGATGGCTTGTTGAATTTGGGTTTTATTCATCCTAGTGTGTCCCCTTGGGGAGCACCTGTTCTGTTTGCCAAGAAGAAGGATGGTTCCTTGCGATTATGTATAGATTATCGCAGGTTAAATCAGGTCACAGTAAAGAACAAGTATCCCTTGCCCAGGATTGATGATCAGTTTGATCAATTGAAGGGGGCATGGTACTTTTCAAAGATTGATCTGCAGTCAGGGTATCATCAGTTGCGCGTCAAAGATGAGGACGTGCAGAAGACCGTATTCGTAATTAGCTTGCCATTACAAGTTCCTTGTGATGTCATTCGATGGCCGTGTTCATGGATCTGATGACTAGGGTGTTTCGGCCATTTTTGTTCCAATTCGTCATTGTCTTTATCGATGACATTTTGATATACTCTACGAGTCAGGGAGAGCACGAGGAGCACCTAAGAGCGGTCATGGATGCTCTCAGGAAGAATCAGCTTTTTGCACAGTACAAGAAATGTGACTTCTGAAAAGAGGAAGTCAAGTTCCTAGGACATGTGGTGTCCAAGGAAGGGATAGCAGTCGACCTCGCTAAGGTAGCTGCAGTTCAGGACTGGAAGCAGCCTGGTTCGGTTACTGAGGTGAGAAGCTTTCTGGGCCTAGCAGGCTATTATCGACGCTTCATACGAGATTTCTCGAAGATAGCCAGACCGTTGTCTCAGTTGACACGGAAAGACTTGAAGTTTGCCTGGAATGAGAAGGCCGAAACAACTTTTCAGGAGCTGAAGGACAAGTTGACGTCCGCCCCTGTGCTAGTATTGTCAGAGCAAGGGGTTAAGTATACGATATATACAGACACCTCTCGCATTGGTCTGGGTTGTGTTCTTATGCAGAAGGACAAAGTGATTGCCTATGCGTCGAGATAGTTAAGAAAACATGAAGAAAACTACCCTATGCACGACCTGGAATCGGCAGCAGTTATCTTTACATTAAAGCTCTGGAGACATTACTCTACAGAGAGGAGTTCGAGCTCTTTTGCGACCACAAGAGCCTTAAGTACATCTTCACTCAGCATGACTTGAATATGAGGCAACGCCGATGGATGGAAACCTTGAAGGACTTTAAGTTCGATGTTTCTTACCATCCGGGCAAGGCAAACCTTGTGGTAGACGCGTTGAGTCGCAAGAAGACTATAGAGTTTGTAGCTCCGCTAATGATAGCAGAATGGGACATGATGGAGTTTGTGCGAGACTTTGAGCAGAAACTCACGGTGGAAGAGCCGTATGAGGTTATCGCACACATTCGAGTACAACCCCTCATTGATGATAGGATCATTGCAGCTCAGGCAGATGATGAGCTTTTAGCGAAGATGAGAGAGCGGGTCCGTACAAATGAGGACTCCGAGTGGAGTGTTGGTTCAGATGGGGGCCTACGATATCATGGCCTCCTATATGTCCCAGATGTTCCTAACTTGAGACGGGAGGTTCTCGAGTTAGCCTATAATTCGAAGCTTGCGATGCATCCTGGTAGCACGAAGATGTATCAAGACATGAGCAGATCCTACTGGTGGGACAACATGAAGATTCACATTGCTGAGTTCGTATCCCATTGTCTCACGTGCCAGTAGGTCAAGGCAGAGCATCACCAACCTCCTGGACTATTTCAGCCCATGCCCATAGCTGAATGGAAGTGGGATTTTATCTCTATGGACTTTATTTCAGGGCTACCGAAAATGAGGAAGGGACATGACTCCATTTGGGTGATCGTCAACCGATTGACAAAATCGGCTCATTTCTTACCGATCAGAGTTACGAACTCTGCAGACGAGTTGGCTAGGTTGTACATCAAGGAGATTGTACGTCTGTACAGAGTTTTCTTGGAGATCGTGTCGGACCGAGACACACGATTCACATCTATCTTCCGGACTCGTATCTAGGAAGTGATGGGTGTGAAATTGAAATTCAGTACCCGTTTCATTCGTAGACAGACGAGCAAACGGAACGTGTGAATCAGATTTTGGAGGACATGTTGCGAACTTGTGTTTTGGATTTCAAGGACAGTTGGGATGACTGTCTCCCTTATGCAGAGTTCGCGTATAACAACAGCTTCCAAGCGAGTATCGGCATGGCTCCCTACGAGGCATTATATGGTCGCCCGTGTAGAGCACCGCATTGCTAGGCAGAAGTTGGCGAGCGTAGTTTGATTGGCCCAGAGTTGGTTCAGGCGACTTCAGAGAAAATTGACATTATTTGACGTCGACTTCTGACAACCCAGAGCAGGCAAAAGAGTTACGCAGAGATGCGGCGGCGACCGCTTGAGTTCGAGGTTCGAGACTATGTATTTCTTAAGGTTTCTCCTATGAAGGGAGTCTTGCGGTTTGGTAAGAAAGGAAGCTCACCCCAAGATTTATTGGTCCATTTCAGATACTAGATCGAGTGGGGGCAATAGCCTATCGCCTTGCTTTGCCCACACCACTCACAGGCGTGCATAACGTATTTCATGTTTCCATGTTGAAGAAGTACGTTCCTGATCCTTCGCATATTATCAGTTGGGAGCAGGTGCAGTTGAGCGAAGATGCCACCTATGTACTGCGACCGACATGTATCCTAGATAGGAAGGAGCAGGTATTGCGTAGCAAGGTCATCCCACTTGTGAAAGTACTGTGGACGCATCACAATGAAGAAAAGGCTACTTGCGAGACTGAAGCTGAGGTCAGAAAGAACTACCCTCAGATCCTCGAGGAGTATGAAAAGGTACAAATTTCGAGGACAAAATTTTTTCTTTAAGGGGGATAGATTGTAATATCCCGAAAAATTTCGTGCAAAGACCAAAGTACTACCTCAATCAGGATTCTCTTAGGACTCAATCCTTTAGAAGTTAAATGTTAGTTAACTAGCGCTAAACTCGATTACCTATAAAATTGGTACCGATCACTTTAAATTTGATCTGTAAGACCCAAAACCTGTAGAATCATTAGCGCCACGTTACCCTGAAATCTAAGATTCAATGCTAAATCCAGTTGCTCTCGGGAGTACTTGGAAACTTTATATTGGGCCTGGACCGCGCGTCAAAAGTCCAATAGCGATGATCTTAGACAATTATGGTCATCTTGTTGGGCTTGACAATCACCTCAAAAATCGAGTCCAGATGATGTCCTGAGACGATTTGCTTAAGTCTAGAGTAAAGAATGCAAGAAAGGTGAAATTGTTTAAAAATTAAATGTGAATTTAAGAAATCTGAGTCGTATAGCTTGCGCGCTGATTTTAAACATTCTGACCGTTGGATTCTGACCCAAATTTACCCTCGGATCAGGGAAGATGGCCCACACATGTCAAAGTGTTTATGGCCCTGATCGAGTTTTGGTGACCGTTGAATTGAAATTGGTCAGCCATGAGCGATCTAGAAACTCGATCGGACTGAAAATTTAACTTGCTTAAGATCCAATATTAGTGAGCTTAAGTCCGACCACACTCAGAAAAAGGACCTCCAGAAACGCTCCATTGGATCGAAATAGACCCGATTTGGTTATAACCTAAGTATACCTTGGTCCTGGGGCTATTTCCATCAATTTTAGGCCTATATAAAGACCTTAAACCCTCACTCTCAAACTCCATACGAATTTTCTAAACCCTAGCTAAGAAAGAGAGAGAAAGAGAGAGAGAAGTTGGTGAATCATCTTGGCATTCTTTCCAGTTACTCGGCGTACTTAATCCATCGCATCTGAATCGTTATTCCGACGATTCTAATCTCATTCTTGGGTAAGTCAATCAAACCCTAACCTGTTTTGGAGCTTAGAATAGTCTAAGTGTTGATGTAGCTAATTTAATTCATGCCTTAGGTTGTCTAGTCGCCGTTGACGAAGACTTATCGTCTAAATCAGATCTGTTGCGCACTTTCTGGTGTAAGGTGTGGACTATATTCGTATAGGTTATGGTTTTCAAGGCTTTCAAAGTCGGTTGATGGTTTATTATTGTTGTGGGTGAAATTTCACATGCCAAATGCGATGTTTATATTGCGTTTCTGATATATATGAACTATATTGAGATTTGTGTATTCCATGTATAGGTAGAAAGTATCGTATACGTATGAAATACGAGCATGTGTTTGCCATGATTAATTGTCGTGTGTTTGTGCTAATTGTACGTGTATCAACTCCTTGTTATCACCAACATACGTCATGTATGTTGGAATATGTAGTCTAAGTGTTTGAAAAAATGTCTGAATGATCAAGTGTGTAATATATTATCCTGTTTATGGGCGTTGAGAAGAGATTCTCAACTATCTTATTGATGTGTATGATTTCCTACTTGCAATTTACATTCTTTGTTTGTTTAAATTCAGGCACTACTTAGGTGTGAATTCATGTTAAGTTGAAATCCATCAAATGCTCACATGCTTGTATGATTGGGATTGTTGTTCCTTTACTGTTCTGAATTGCTCGTATGAATATCTGTTATAATTGAAGGTGTTTGGGACTATGAAATAGTCCAGGAAATCGGTAACGAGCTTGAGTTCGTGGCTGAGGTTGTTTTCGCCACGTAGGACGTGTTTGACGAACCCGAGTCGTATTAGGGTTGTCGGTAGTGGTTTGGCCACACGGAGTGTTCGCGCACTTCATGTCGTTCAACTCAACATGCGCTCGTGCTAGTCGAGCTCGTCAAGTAACCCGATTGTCCCGGTGGATGTTCACCATGTATGGACGCTACTGTTTGAATCTAGGGTACCAAACTTACCAGTGCAATCCCGTTAACCATTGTACCTTGATCCGCTAAGACTCATGAGCCGGGCATGGTGGTATGGGACACCGTGGTCGAGCTGTCGGCCTACGCTGGGGCGACGAGCCTCCCCATAGTGACCAGTGAGCACTTCAGACTCGTGAGCCGATTATGGTGGTATGGGACACTATATTCGTGCTGTTGGCCTACATTGATTGGTGACAAGCCCTTTGTAGTGACCTCGAGCATACCTTGATACTGCATTGAGGCGACGAGCCTTATTGTAGCAACTAAGGTATGATTAGGCATGCATTGATTGGTGACGAGCCCTTTGCAGCGACCTAGAACCATAATATCGTATGAGATTGTCTAGGACTGACGACCCTAGAATGGATCACTGTTTGGGAACCGATATAAGGAAGGTACCTTAGCTTCCCAATCCTGCTGTATGAAAAGGACTAATAACAACTTAGTAATTATATTCATGCACTGCATTGTATGTGTCTTGGCGTAATGGAGCACTGCTGGAGGTTGTCATGCGTACCGTAAGATGAAGACGCTGAGGGAGTGCAGGCGAGGGCATGCATCATTTCTACATACATCCTTGCATTAACAAGAGTAATTAGGACATGTTTGATTGTATTGCCTTATCATTACTGCTTGATTGAATTGATAATATGTTAACTTTTACTGTATAGTTCCACTGAGTTGATCACTCACTCCCACGTTCTGGGACGGTGTTTCGACACCAACCAAACTGTCTTAGATGCAGATGATGATACGACCCCGAGGCAGAGCAGAGTATGAGGATGATGAGGAGGCATTCTCCTCTATGCGGTTCTCGGCGGGTTCATGTGAGCCGTGTCCCGATCTACGGGGATTCAAGGTTTATTTGTGATGGTTTATTTCATTTTGATACTTATATTTTGAGACAAACACTTGTAATTATGACTGGTCAGAGCATACATATCTTAGGGACTTATACATATACTCATATATTTCTTTAAGTTTCCACTTGCATATTTCACTGTCCCTGGACTATGTTTGCAGTTTGGCTTAATCTACTCCATGTATTATGCACTATTACAGACAACATGCATCCATCATTGCATATGTTGCATAAGTGATGTTTTGGAACTCGAGAGTTGAGTTATGCTCGACCCCGAATTTCAGGGCGTTTCCTAACCTTGTTTATGTATCTTTTCCCAATCTCCTAGCTATTTGAAGCTAGTTAGGGTTTGAATCTTCTATATTCCTCCAAATAGTTTTAACTTTAGGGTTTGTGCATGCTAGGTTTTGAGTTCCTAATTGTTGATTAGGGAAGTCCATTTCTTTACGGGAGCTGTATTGGAGGGTGGCTCCCGATAGGCTTTGGTTTCGTATCAAGCTTGGGCCACCTTTCGCCAAATCAACTTGGTAATCATTCTAATTGAGGTAGGTAAGTCACTAATCCATTGTTAAATATTTAATTATGATAAAATCTAATTTCCTAAGGGTAGAATTGCACTCTAACTTAAGGTTTTGAGATTTTCTCTAAATTTCTTACACCTAGGCCGCATTTGAGTGAGGAATTTTGATTTTAAAGTAAATATCTACCCTTCAAGCTTTCCTACGATATTTTGATCTTTTGATAATTTCAATATTTAATAATCATTCTATTAACCTATGAATCATGCAATAACTCTTGTTTATCTCACATGTGTTGATTTTAGGATGATTACTAGAATTCTAAACTTTTGAACCTTGTATATGAACACATAACATGTTTAGTTTCTTATACAGATTGATTCACATACGAGCAACCCTTAGCATGCTCAAATTCACTTGAATATATCACTTCCCTTGTATGATTGCACAAATCTAAATTATAATATGCTTTGGTGTGATTCACATGTGTTACATATTAAAATGCTTAGATTCATGAAATGTGGCAATCGTAATCCCATTGTGGAAGTTATGGGACCATGTGAGATTGTGGATGGAGTTCGGAGGATTGGATTGTCCCATTTGTGGAAAATGTGATTTGTATGGTTAGACACATATATGAGATTGTACTTTGAACTACTGGCCACCTTGTGTTTGGATTAAATGAAATTTGGTTGTAGACTTACCACCTCTTGTGAATTATTGTGCCCTGATGGGCTTGTGTTGGGTGGAACCCCTTTGTCGTGTCCTTAAATGGGCTTAATATATTGTTGGCATTTGTTAGGAGGAACCCTATTTCTTAAGATTATATATGAAATTGTGATGATAAGGTCTACTTATTAAATCAAGGTTGGCCACTAATTGTAAATGTTTCATTTGAATAGGCTGTTTGTGAATCGGACTAATAAAAGTTGGATTAACCATGCATACATAGCATGCAGGCGTTATCAGGTGGCTAGATGTTGTAGTAGCATGTTAATTATTTACTTTCGTTGGCTCCTAGTCCACCATTTGAACGACCCTTTTGAGTGTGCTAGCCGTTGTGAGCTCGTACTCAGTATACTTTCGCTGGCGGCTAGCCACTGTTAATGGTGGGTTAAATATTGTTTATGTATGTATATTGTTAACTTTTTGATGTAGAGAAGGTCGCAGACACTTTCATGTCCAAGATGGATTAGAGAAGGGCGATCAAAAGCAGAAGTCATTAAGACCGTCAGAACCTTAAAATAGGCATATCTCGCAAACCGAAATGAGTTACTCGACATACAATATATGATTTTGGGGTAGGACGAGCTACTTCAGCCAACTAACTTGGCTATGCTGGGTTACCCACGCCGAATTTGCGAGATTCCATTATATCGACGGCCGAATTCCATGTTTAATTCTGCTTTTACTATAAATAGTAAGTTTTAGTTTGATTATAACTCTTCATCCGTTGGGCTTTAGGAGTTGTGTCCAACATGAAAAGTTCTTAGAATAATTAAGAGAATAACATGGTTAAGTCACATAGGACACTTACTATAAAAAGTAAATTTACTATTTATAGTAAGTTTCGAATTTTAGAGAGTTTTAGTTATAGTTTAATTCCTAAACTTCTTTCAAGTCTTGTTATTCCTATTTATAGACTCGTTTATCAATATTCATCAATCAATTTACAAAATTTCATGAATACTATTTCTATTTTCTTGCTTTTTCCTCGTAGATTCAAGAAGTCTTTGTGAGGAGTTCAGAAAAGTTTCATCGATTCAAAGTAATTATCCTTGAGGAAGACGGTGATCAACCTTATCATGTTCATCCCTGCGTTAATTGATACAAAGCGAGGATTCCCCTCGGGCCGATGACAAACAGCGAAGGTATGAACAAAAATCCTATGGACGGTGGGATTCATTATCTTTTGGAAAGAATAAAAGCTTTCTACCGGGAGGGTCAGTTGATCATGTAAGGGCTGCAGGCAACCCTCAACTATATTGTAAATGCGCTAATTCCGCCCTAAGCCCAAGGCGATGCTCAACCGCCTATGGTCGTTGTACGAAACAACCCCGATTTCCACAGAGCACCCATCGATAATGGTGAATCACATGCCACCACCGTGAACATGAGGAAGCCATTGTACATATCAAAGGCAGAGATAAATTTACAACGACACAACATCTTTCGAACAAGGTGCACTGCATACCAAAAATTCTGCAATGTGATCATCGATGTCAAGAGCGATGAGAATTTCATGTCGAAAATAATGGTGGAAAAGCTATAATTGAAAACAAAAAGGCACCCATCTCCATACACGATTGGATGGATTAATGAGGTCAACAAAACAGAGGTAACCGATCGATGTCAATGAAGTAATGTGTGACGTGGTCGACATGGAAACTTGCTACATGTTACTTGGTTAACTCTGACAAAATAATATTAATGCTACACATAGGAATCAAGATAATGTATTTATATTTATTAAATATGGTAAAAAGATTATCCTTGCCCCTATGGGAAGGGAGAACTAACCCAAAACTTCTAAAGTGGAGAGACAGTCTTTCACAACTAAACAGACTTTTGTTAAATGACATGAGAAAATAAGAGATATATATGCATTAGTTGAAAAGAAAGAATATATGGAGCCGGTGAACATCCTAGGGGATTTGAAGCCAGTGTTGCAGGAGTTCAAGACGATTGTGCTCGATGAACTCCCTAATAAATTACCTCCCATACGAGATATATAAAATCACATTGATCATGTTACAAAGATAAACCTACCTAATTACCAACATTATCAGAAAAAAATGTGAGATCTTGAAGGTAAAAGTGAAGGAACTGATTGATACTAGTCAAGTCAAGAAAAGCATAAGTACATGTATTGTGTCAACTCAAGAGCCTAATGTCAAATATAAGAAAATGACTAATAAACATCAGCATCAGAAGTTATCTCAGAATCATGATCCAAGTCTCTTGAGTAACTCAATGACGAGTTTTTTTCTAGTAGAGGAGTCTGATGCAGAACATTTCACAGATACATTCCTAGCATGGTTGGATTAAAAGAAGGTGGACCGTAAATTGATCATAACTTTTGATTTGGGTCTCATTACGGCACACCAGACCGAGTATCAACAATCGAAGCAGCACGGGAACTCCAGGACGAGTTCTTTTAAAGTGGAGGGGACTGATGTAGAGCGGGTCGCAGACACTTTCATGTCCAAGATGGATCAGAGAAGGGTCAATCAGAAGGAGAAGTCATTAAGACTGTCAGAACCTTAAAACAGGTATATCTCGCAAACCAGGATGAGTTTCTCGACGTACTATATATGATTTTGGGGTAGGATGAGCTACTTCAACCAACCATATCGATGACTGAATTTCATGTTTAATTTCATTTTTACTATAAATAGAAAGTTTTAGTTAGATTATAACTCTTCATCCGTTGGGCTTTAGGAGTTGTGTTTAACATGAAAAGTGCTTAGAATAATTAGAAGAATAACGTAGTTAAGTCATATAGGACACTTACTATAAAAAGTAAATTTAATATTGTAACGCCTCGAAAATTGGGGGTCGTGCATCTACTCGACTCCGAGTTCCCGAGTGTCACTTATAGCCAATTTTTATTAATATGCGATCCAATCTAAATGCGCACTGAAATCTCCTGGAACATGAAGTACATCCACATAAGTCCACCGAAATGAAAGAGATCGAATACAAATATAAATATATATATATACATGTTCAAAGGAATACATGGGCCGCATAAGATACAACCCAACAAAATCGTAAAAGAATAGTAACTCAAAAGGAATAAAACCGAGCCCCTGCTCGGCGATCCAATCCCGCCTCTCAAGCTGTGGCAGAGAACCGTCCATCAACCGGAAGTAGGACAACTCGTCCTCTTCCTCGAAGCTCACCTCACCGGGCTCCTCAAGCCTCGAGTCACTGCATCTATGAACGGGTCCGGTTGGTGTTTTAAAACACCGTCCCAAAGTAGGAGTGAGTGATCAACTCGTGGGTGCTATTATTCTTAAGTTATCATAGGCATCAATTATAATATGATCTTAATGAAAAGCAGATCAATCACATACGTCTAAGTAATCTTATTAATGCGCATGTATGCGGCATGACATGATACATGCCCTCACCACAACGCTTCCTCGTGCGACACCATCTAACGATCGTCAATGCCAATACTCCCTCAGAGCAACCTCGACTGCCGAGTCATCACCCTAATTAGTGCGATGCAATGCGATCATGTTAGCCGAGTTATTAGTTAAGTCCATTCATCCAGCAGATTGGGAAATCTGGTACACCCCACATATTAATGCCCTAAACTGCTTGCAAGGCCAAGACTCACCCAATGCATGAGGCCGAGACCCCGCGGTCCGTGATCCCGCCGGGCTCCTCATCCCCGACTTCAAGCACATGAGGAGTGTCAAGAGAAAGGGATCGCTCGCGATCACTACAGGGAGGCGTAGTATCCCAGCGTAGGCCGACAGCTCAGACACAGTGTCCCATTCCACCATGCTCAGCTCACGAGGCTGTGGACCAATTTTAAATGGGTTATTGATGGGCTACAACGGTTGTAGGGTGTTCTATGTTCCATACATGTGTGAGCAAATAGGGTTAACAAACAAGGTTGGTTAGATAGTAGGCTAGACCACATGAGTCAAGCGAGCTGTGACGAGTGACATCGGGCACAAAGGACCCATGTAGTCGAACTACAGCCACCCGAACACTCCCGCCCAAACCCACGGGTCTAGTCCTGGCATAGTCCAACCGATGGGACTACCATCACTTCTCAAATTCCTGACCAACCCAATGAGGGTGAGGGGATCCATAGCTTACCAACTATCCAAAAATCATCGAGCATAATAGAGTCCTATACTTATGCATTCCATCCATACAATACGGACATCCTCACAAGCAAATATACATTGTTAATAACTAAGGTGCGTGTGAGTGTGTGAGGAAGTTAAACACTTCCTCCATCTCAAGAAATCATGTGCACAAGGTTATAAATCATACACACAAGCAACACCACATGTGAGGAAAAGAATCAAGCAACCATGGGCATACTGTCAACCATACATCAAGTCATGTGAGAGGCAAAATCAATCATCATAAGAGTCAAGCAACAATTCCATATTATTTCAACAAACCTACAATTCCTAGGGTTTCTCTAAATTCTCCAAATATGACATCTAAGCAACCAAAATCATTAATCTCATATTAGAATTGGTGGTAGGCCACCTAAGAACAATAGTCCGCACCTCCGGATTGTTGAAGGCTTGAAAGACGACCTAGGAAGATGGATTTTTAGGGTTGAACGGCCGGAATCCCTAAAGCAAGCATTTGTATGTTAGAATCCATGTCAATCTCTTCTCAATACATAGATTTCAAGAAAAAGGGGTGAGGGGTTTTACCTAGACGATCAACTATACTAGACCTATGGGAGGGTCTTTTCAAGATCTAGGGCCCACTATAGGGTATACATATTGATATACACCATAGGATAGTTAGTCCTAATGATGATCTACGTATGAACATGATCGGCCCGCCATTTGGATGTGTCGATCGACAGATATGATTAGAAGTCTGTTCAACGGTCACCGATGGTCGATCGGGGCCACGACTATACGGATATGAGTAGGGAAATATCCTTACTCCACGTGTGAAGTTTGGTCGCAAACCGACGGTCCGAAATCCTCAACTTTGCATAAGAGTGGATGACTCAATTCACTTAAGTTTCAGCTCCTTTCTTTAGGGTATTTGCGCTTCTCATGCACTTGTCTTTTGGCTCAAGTTGAGCGGTTTTGGACACTACCCAGGTCCGACTCCCGCGATGGACGTCGAGCCCAGTAAGATGAACATTACTCTATAATTTTGGAACTAATGGCCCACCAACGAGCGGTCTAGAGCTTGTTCAAAAAATTGAGGCATTTTTGGAATGAATTAAGTATTGAGATTTCTCGTGGACAATGATCAGGGTTTGGATTAACTATATTTATAGGGTGACCTATTTATAACTAGTGGAAGTGGAGATTTGGTCATGATCACTCTAAACCGTCGATTTTAGGCTACAAGAGTAATGGGGTTCCTTTGGTCTATTAGCCAAGATCCGGACCTTGTCTGACTCGGCTTCGGTTGGACCTTTAATTTAGTCATGCTTGCCTTGATTAGTTAGCGAAGGGTCGGTTAGATTTGGGCCCTTTGGCCTTAAGTTTCAATGAATTCCCACAATGGCCCTCTAGGATTTCTCATTGGCTTTGGGGTGGACCCAACACCCCCTTGGCCACCAAATTTAGTGTGTAGGTGCCTTATGGCCCAATGAGAGGCTATATAAAATTTATGAACAAACGGATGAACGGTTATGGGGTTTGAGTAAACGGTTTCGATCTTCAAATGGCCCTATGGGGTCCATTTCGGTGATTGGATCAGTTCTGGTGGCCCTCTGGTTATGAAATTCATAGGATGGTTGCTCCATGGCCCGATGAAGGGCCACGCAAAATTTGGAGACGATCGGATCTGGAATTTGGTCGCACGGGCTCGATTTGTGATCAACGGTTACCGTTTCACGATTGGGTCCCAGAGTTTGTGGACGGGTGTAGGAAAATTCATTAGACCTCCCCTGAAAATGTAGAAGAGATTTGACAACTGGAAAGCCTAAAATCTCAGTTTCATTTGCAAGCGCCAGATTCGGTCCTGGCATGGTGGGGTGCATTTAGTCAGCCAGATCCCACTGGGTGTCCACCGGGTCCGTGGTCCGCAATGGTCTACAAGCCTAGTGAGCTCTATGCTTTCCTAAATTTTTATAATTTTCGACCTTCCTGCATCACGGTATAGCCCGCATGAGCTGTCGCTAAGTGTAAACGGTCATCCGGCTTGGAGGCCGCACCAGTCCTATCAGACCCATCCGGCCAAATTAATTGGGCAAATCTTAGTATAATTTATTTGTGATACCTCACTACGAGTAGTTTAAACAAACGGTCTTGTGGCAAATCCTACGTAGACGCCTCAGGATACTGGTTGGGCGGGACGTTACACTACACCGATGTTCAAGTGATCGGATTCATTGGCTTCCTACGATCGATTAATTGGGTGCGGTTCTTCACCGTACCACCCTGTGTACACTAACATCGAGTACTAATGGTTAATAAGTAATATTATAAGTTAATTAAATTTAAAAAAAAAATTAAAGGAATTTTAAAAATCCAAAACAGTGAAAATTCAGGATGTTACAATCTACCCCCCTTAAAAATAATTTCGTCCCCAAAATTGCCTAAGGGTAATAAATAAAGATATTATCAGTTCGTTTGCTTAAGTTTTGTTGGTTTCGTGTTTATATACGTTTTAGGATATATAATAAGTGCACTACCCTAGCTCATTGTGATCTACCCCCCTTAAAACTTTTTCACCCTTATGGTTTACTAAAATTTATTTATTTACTTTTTTTTATAAGATTTAGATTCATGGTGATGGCTTCCCTCTATCAAGAATGAAATATTTATTTTCAATGTTAGACCAACACGGAGAAACGGTTGTAGTGGGCTTGAACCCGATACGTCAATCATCTACCTGACTAAGGTAGAAGGCTCATCGTATCCCTTCTTCGTCCTGGTAGATCCTGATCTTTTGCTCGATCAAAGCAGTGAGTTCATTGGTAGTCGCCCAGGATTGAGAATTAGGTCAAGTCGCGAATACTTCGCAGGTGTATACTTCTGTAATTCTATAGTTCGATCAATCTACATGTTTAGGGAATGACCATCATTAGAAAGTTTAAATATCATATTTAGAAGGTTGTCCTTTAGGTCTTGGTTTAAGAGAATCCTCATTTCGATTTATGTCCAAATTGGGGGTTAATAAATCTCTCAATATGCTTATGGTTAAAGATCACCCTAAAAAGTTTCTATAGGCATAAAATTTTATATGAATTACTATTGTATGCAACGACATTTTCTCTAGCCTACCTACTCTGTCCAGATATTTCTCTATAGTTTTCATCCTTCCATTTCCTATAGATCATAGAATGAGCTACTCACACAATTCGCTCAATAAATCATTGATGATTGAAAACCAAAGAGGAAGGGAATTTGGGATCGTAATTGGAAGGAAAGGATTTTGACACTTCTAAGCAAATGGTGGCATAGGTTCAACGAAGAGAAGTAAACTTCCAATTTGTAGATAGGGATTGGTTTTTGTAGGTGACCTCTCAAGGCAAAGGGTTTATCATTTGGATATAAGCAAGTTAGGTTCCTCATTATGGGATTTTGAAAGGGTGAAAGTACTAATGAGTAGGGGTATCCATATCTTGGTCACAAATTTGGAATGATATTTGGGTTGAGGACGATCTCATTTCATGAGAGGAGACACCCACATCATGTACTCATCATGGGAGTTGTGGTTTGGAAACACTGCAGGTTGTTGAAACCAAAGGCACCACAAGATAAGTAGCCTTGGGAATCTAATGAGCATCCTGAATGAGGTTGACGGTGATGTCTTTGAGCTTCGTTGGAAGCTATGGATATGGTTCACAATTTCATCAAAAGTATCCCTCCCTCCTTAAATTCAAGGGAAAGATTCTGGAATATGACGGGCTTCTTGAATGGCGTTAGGTAGATGTTTATGCTCAACTATTTCATGAGATGGCCCATTTGAGTTTCAGATGATCATATTTTAGTTCAATGGTTGCCTTTGGAAGAATGAAAAGAAGAAGAAAGGATTGAAGTAATGGGTTTTTGATGATGGGTTTGGAGAAGAAGGAAAGAAGGAGGAAATGGGTTTGAGGATGGGAGAGTGAGTGTGATGGAGTGGGAGTAGAGGGAAATGGGTTTAGAAGACAGGTTTGGGAAAGGATTTGAGAATGAGATTGAGAAATGTGGGTTGGATATGAATTTGAAATGGGGTTTGAAGTTTGGGTTTTAAGATGGGTGTTGGGAATGTATTTTGAATTGGGTTTGACAATGGGTTTGGAGAAGATGAAGAGGAATGGGTAGAGGCTGGATGCTCTTAGATGGGTCTCTTGAAAATGGGTTTGAGGTCGGTTTTTTCATGAATGAGTTTAGAAAAGAAAGTTGAGAGTGGGATGGAAATAAATGTTGGGAGTGGGTTTTGGGAGAGGAAAGATGAAGAGAATGAAGGAGTGTTGAAGGTGAGGAGGTTTGGAGAGAGGGTGTAGAAAATGAGAGTGGTTTGGAGAGAGCTAATAGAGTCAAACAAGACTCAACTTCTGCTACAGCTCCAACAGGACAACAAAGGCAACTTATCGGATGGGATACCTAACCCAAGCTGTTGAAGGGTCAGATCACACCATCCAGGTCGATGTGTTGGATCCTAGAGGCAACTTAAATCCCATTGATTAGGTGGACTACATAGCATCCTTAGCAGCTTTCTTTATCTGGAAAGTTTTGGAGAATGGAAAGAAATTAAGGTCTGTGGCTACAAACCTCAAAGGGTGTGCTCGAGTGGTGGCAACAGCACCAATTGGCCTATAAAAGGAAATGGAATGAAAAAGATTAATAATTGGGCTAAAATGAAGTTAAAAATGGACAGTAAATTGTTGCCTCTTGATTATTACCACCTCATATAAAAATTTCCAATTGCGACAATCTAATAATCAATCTATGCCAAAGTATATAAAATCAATTTTTACAAATCATTGGGTTTTATGAATGAGCTTATGGGAGTAAATGAGTGGATGGTTTTAAATAGATTTTGTTGAAGGGGAATGTGATGAGAATGAGAAAAAAAAATGGGGGTGTTGAAGGAGATGTGTTGAGAATGGATTTGGTGAATGGGTTTGAGATGGTGTTGAGAATGGATTCGGTGATGGATTTGTGAAGGAGGAGAAGATATGTTTGAAGATGTTGAGTGAGATGAATTTGGAGATGAGTTTAAGAAAATAAATTTGAGGGATGGAAGTTGAGAAGTGATTAGGAATGAGTTGAAGAAATGAGATTGAGATAAGTTTGGAAAGGGTTTGAGAGAATGAGGATTGAGATGGGTTAGAGTGAAGAAGAAGATGGTGGGTTTGGGGATTGGGTTTTGAGATTGGGAGATGGATAGTTTTCTCTATGGTTTAGAAGGGATGGTAGAGGGTAATGGGAGTAGTAGAGATAGGTTTTATGGACTCTACATAGTCCTAAGTGGCAAGGGAATGGGCCCCACTCGTGTGTACATTGAAAGGGAGGAGGGGATTTATCTTATAGCATTTCTTATACTCTTAGTAATTGGATTATTTTTTAAAATTTTTATAATGATTTAATATCAAGTTTTAAGTCATCCCACCAAATTTCATATCATTTGGAGTTGTAAATAAATTATCAAAATTCTAGAAGTAACCACCATCTAAAACCAATGATATTTGGATAGTTGTCAATTCACTCCAAATTTAATTATATTAAAATTTATATTTTATTTATATTTTATTTTTATATAAAACTAGACTTGTTAAGCTTCAATCTGGCTTTTGAATCACCTAAATCGGAGTTGTAACGAAAGAGATATGAATTTTTGAAGTCGGACAGAAATTGTAGAAAAATGGGCCGCCTGGCCCGCTGCGGCCCGCCCGGCCCGCTGGATCGGGCGCTGGCTGCGCCGGGCCTCTGGACCGTGGGCGCTGGCTGCGCCGGCCCGGGCGCTGTGGCGCTGGCGGCGCTGGTTGGGCGCTATGGCGCCGAGGCACTAGAGGGTCGCATCTTACGACGGCCATATCTTTCAAACCAGGATGAGTTATTCGACGTGCCATATATGAATTTGGGGTAGGAGAAGATGATCTACACAATGGACGTAGCTATTTTGTGAGATTCCTCTTTATTAGTGGTCAAAAATCTATTTTATCTACGTTTTAACTATTTTCGGTAAATTTTAGTGTGAGTATAGCTCTTCATCTTCTAAGCTTCAAGATTTATGTTTAACATGGAGAGTACTAAGAAATTAAAGGAACAGAGTAGTGGAAGGTGAAGATTAAAGGAGATAGGTTGAAAAGAGGAATTTAGAATTAGGGCCTGTTTGGCCAATGACATTAAGTTGTATTAAATGGGATTGAAATGCTAATCCCAACTCAAGATTGGGAATGACATGTTTGGGATGAGTGTGGAATAGGATTTAAAATTACTTTTATAGGCTTTGAAAAATGAGCCTTGTGGTGGAAGGTGTATGATGGGATTTCCAAATCCCGTGATGATGAATTTTCGAATGTAATTTGAAAGGAAAATTTCGAGATTTACCTTTAATTGAATACATTCTAAACAGAGTATTATAAAACATGGGATACACTATATCTAGGGACAATACCTTACACATGCATCTATGGTTACTCTTACCATTTCATTTACCCTAATCTTACCTATTTCAGTTGGCCCAACAGTCTCTTAGGGACTTGGTGGACTAGAATAGCTAAATTTCCTAGCTAGTCGAATCGAGTCTTGCTGTCAAGTTCCCAAATTCTTGTCCGAGAACGGGCCGAGGCACTGTAGGACTCTCGGATCCCCTTCTCTAGCATTACTACTCCCTCTCGCTACCGAACCCCAATACCTTGGAAGTCTCACCGTACATCTAAGACTAACGGTTCAAGTACTGGGATGGTTCCTAGCATTTCGTGTTTTTTATTGTGTTTCTTCTTAAGTCAGCGGACGCGTTAGTGAGTTCATGACCCATGGCCCAATTAATTCCAAACTATTGCTCTGATACCATCTTGTAACGCCCTGAAAATCGGGGGGTCGTGCATATACTCGACTCCTGAGTTCCTGGGGTCAGTTATAGCCAATTTTAATTAATATGCGATCCAGTCTAAATGCGCAGCCTGGAATCTCCTGGAACATGAAGTATATCCACACAAGTCCACTGAAATGAAAAAAGACCAAATACAAATATATATATATATATATATATATACATGTCCAAAAGAATACATGAGTCGCATAAGATGCTACCCAACAAAATCGTAAAAGAATAATAACTCCAAAAAGGAATAAAACTGAGCCCCTGCTCAGCGATCCAATCCCGCCTCTCAAGCTGGCAGAGAACCGCCCATCAACTGGAAGTAGGACAGCTCGTCCTCCTCCTCGAAGCTCGCCTCACCAGGCTCCTCAAGCCTTGAGTCACCTGCATCTATGAACGGGTCTGGTTGGTGTTTTAAAACACCGTCCCAGAGTGGGAGTGAGTGATCAACTCAGTGGGTGCTATTAATCTTAAGTTATCACAGGCATCAATTATAATATGATCTTAATGAAAAGCAGACAATCACATACATCTAAGTAATCTTATTAATGCGCATGTATGCAGCATGACATGATGCATGCCCTCACCACAATGCTCCCTCGTGCGACACCATCTAACGATCGCCAATGCCAACACTCCCTCAGTGCGACCTCGACTGCCGAGTCGCCACCCTAACTAGTGCGATGCAATGCGATCGTGTTAGCCGAGTTATTAGTTAGGTCCATTCATCCAGCAGATTGGGGATTCTGGTACACCCCACGTATCAACGCCCTAAACTGGTTGCGAGGCCAAGACCCCCCAATGCGTGAGGCCGAGACCCCGCGGTCCGTGATCCCGTCGGGTTCCTCATCCCCGACTTCAAGCACATGAGGAGTGCCATGAGAAAGGGATCGCTCGCGGTCACTACGGGGAGGCGCGGTACCCCAGCATAGGCCGACAGCTCAGACATAGTGTCCCATTCTACCATACCCGGCTCACGAGGCTGTGGACCAAATTTCAAGTGGGTTATTGATGGGCCACAACGGTTGTAAGGTGTTCCAGGTTCCATACATGTGTGAGCAAACAGGGTTAACAAACAAGGTTGGTCAGATAGTAGGCTAGACCGCATGAGTCAGGCGAGCATGAGGCGAGTGACATCGGGCACAAAGGACCCATGTAGTCGAACTACAGCCACCCGAACACACCCGCCCAAACGCATGGGTCTAGCCATAGCATAGTCCAACCGATGGGACTACCGTCACTTCTCAAATTCTTGACCAACCCAAGGAGGGTGAGGGGATTCATTGCATGCCAACTATTCAAAAATCATCAAGCATAATAGTATCCTATACTTATGCATTCCATCCATACAATACGGACATCCTTGCAAGCAAATATACATTGTTAATAACTAAGGTGCATGTGAGTGTGTGAGTGTGTGAGGAAGTTAAACACTTCCTCCATCCCAAGAAATCATGTGCACAAGGTTATGAATCATACACATAAAGCAACACCACATGTGAGGAAAAGAATCAAGCAATCATGGGCATATTGTCAACCATACATCAAGTCATGTGAGAGGCAAAATCAATCATCATAAGAGTCAAGCAACAATTCCATATTATTTCAACAAATCTACAACTCCTAGGGTTTCTCTAAATTATCCAAATATGACATCTAAGCAACCAAAATCATTAATCTCATATTAGAATTGGTGCTAGGCCACCTAAGATCAATAGTCCGCACCTCCGGATTGTTGAAGGCTTGAAAGACGACCAGGAAGATGGATTTTTAGGGTTGAACGGGGAATCCCTAAAGCAAGCATTTGTATATTAGAATCCATGACAATTTCTTCTCAATACATGGATTTCAAGAAAAAGGGGTGAGGAATTTTAGACGATCAACGGAGCGAATGTGTGGTTGTGGTGGAGGGTCTTTTCAAGATCTAGGCCCACTATAGGATATACATATTGATATACACCGTATGATAGTTAGTCGTAATGATGATTTACGTATACATGATCTGCCCGCCATTTGGATGCGCCAATCGATATATATGTTCAAAGGTCACCGATGGTCGATCGGGGCCACGACTATACGGATATGAGTAGGAAATATCCTTACTTCACGTGTAAATTTGGCCGACGGTCCAAAATCCTCAACTTTGCATAAGAGTGGATGACTCAATTCACTTAAGTTCCGATTCATTTCTTTAGGATTTTTGCGCTTCTCATGCACTCATCCTTCCTCTCAAATTGAGCGTACAGTACCCAGGTCCAACTCCTACAATGGACGTCAGGATGCACATTACTCTATAATTTTGGAACCAATGGCCCACCAACGAGCAGTGTAAAAAGGCATTTCTGTAATGAATTAAGTATTGAGATTTCTCGTGGACAATGATCGGGTTTGGATTAACTATATTTATAGGGTGACCTATTTATAACTAGTGAAAATAGATATTTGGTCATGATCACTCTAAACCGTTTTAGGCTAAAAGAGTAATGGGGTTCCTTTGTCTATTAGCCAAGATCCGGGCTTGATAGATCTTTAATTTAGTCATGCTTGCCTTGATTAGTTAGCGAAGGGTCAGTTAGATTTTGGCCTTAAGTTTCAATGAATTCCCACAATGGCCCTCAGGATTCCTCATTGGCTTTGGAGCGGACCCAACCCATTGGCTACCAAATTTGGTGTATAGGTGCCTTATGGCCCAATGAGGGGCCATATAAGATTTGGGATCAAACGGATGAATGGTTATGGGGTTTGAGTAAACGGTTTTGATCTTCAAATGGCCCTATGGGGTTCATTTTGGTGATTGGAGTGGTTCTGGTGGCCTTATAGTTATGAAATTCATAGGATAGTTGCTCCATGGCCCGATGAAGGGCCCACAAAATTTAGGGACGATCGGATATGAGTTTGGTCGTACGGTTCTGATTTGCAGTCAACGTTCACCGTCGGGTCCCAGAGTTTGTGGACGAGTGTAGAAAAATTCATTAGACCTCCCGAAAATATAGAAGAGATCCGACTGCTGGATAGCCTTGTATCTGCCTTCATTTTGGGCGCCAGATTTCGGTCCTGGCATTGGTGGGGTGCATTTAGTCGGTGCCATTCTGGGTGTCCCCTGGGTCCGTGGTCCGCGATGGTCTACAAGCCCAGTGAGCTCTATGCTCTCCTAAATTTTTATAATTTTTCGACCTTCCCGTGTCGCAGTATAGCCCGCACGGACTGTAACGGCCATCTGGCTTGGAGGCCCACACCAGTTTCTATCAAGATCTGGCCTAATCAATTGGGCAAATCTTAGTCTAATTTATTTGTGATACCTCACTTCGAGTGGTTTAAATGAACGGTCTTATGGCAAATCCTACGTGGACGCCCCGGGACACCTGGTTGGGCGGGACGTTACACTAAACACCGATGTTCAAGTGATCGGGCGGATTCATTGACTTCCTACGATTGATTAATTGGGTTTTTCTTTACTGGTATCACCCCTGTATACACTAACATTGAGTCCTAATGGTTAATAAGTAATTTATAAGTTAATTAAATTTAAAAAAATTATAAGAATTTTGGAAATCCAAAACGGTGAAAATTCAGGATGTTTAATATTTATAGCAAGTTTCAAATTTTAGAGAGTTTTAGTTATAGTTTAATTCCTAAACTTCTTTCAAGTTTTGTTATTCCTATTTGAAGGGTTGTAAACTCATTTATCAATATTCATCAATCAATTTACAAATTTTCATGAATACTATTTTTATTTTCTTACTTTTTCCTCGTGGATTCGAGAAGTCTATGTAAGGAGTCCAGAGAAGCTTCGTGGATTCGAAGTAGTTATCCTTGAGGAAGACGGTGATCAACCTCATCACATTCATCACTGCATCACTTTCGCTGGTTCCTAGCCACAGTTTATCTATTGTACATCACTTATTGATTTTTAGATTATTTTTATAAACTTTCTGGGATGATACCATTGCACATCACTTGTGATTTTTAAATCATGTCACTATGGTATGTCATCTTGTGATTTTCGGGTCATGATGCTATGGTACGTCAAATGATTTCCAAATCACCATACGACTGTCTTTTTTAACTAGTTAGATATGTATTCTCATATTTGAGTGCATTTCACGTAACCATGCATCTAAATAAGATTGACATTTGTGATTTGTATGAATGTTTGTGGTTTTTCATCTGCAAGTATATTTGACAACATGTATGGTTATATTATTAGAAAATTTACTCTATCTAAGAACTTTACTTAGCTAATGTGTTGTGTGCATAATCTTGGAGGATTTCTTCACTATGATAGCTTTTGAAACTATTGAACAATAACCAGTTGATGCAGGTATAGATTGTGGCATATGGCCTCATGGGAGATATAAGAGTTGAGGATCCCTTTTACTAGCGTGGTAAATTTATACAATCTCAACCAATATATTTCTAGTTCTTCCCTTTCATTATTTTTGCATCTTGTACATTTCTATATATAGCAGTTTGTATAATTTTCATTTGGGTGGATACCACATTTAGAATATATATTGTCGATTTTAGTCTCGACATTCTCTAGTATAGTTATCTTTAGAGATGTACACGAGTCGAGTTAGCTCGGTCAACTCGCTCAATTCAACTTGGAAAAGTTCAACTCGTCTCGACTCAAAATTGGATTCAGGCCGAGTTGAGCTAGTTTTTGAAGCTTGAAAAAATTTCGAGCCAAGTTCAAGCTTGCCCGAGCTCGACTCGACTCAGATCGAACCTCAACTCGAATCGACTTGAATCGAATCAGCTCGGTGACTCGGTTATTTTGATATGAATGTTGCTCGCCGAGTGTTTGATGAAATGACTCAACGAAGTGTTGGTGAGGAAGGAATGAATATGTCGGCTATTTGATTTTGATGTTGCTCGCCCGGGTGTTTGATTTTGATGCTGCTCTCTAAGTGTTTGATGAAATACTTGTAAAATATTGTTATTGCTTTACATTCTGTGAGAAATTGAAGATGCATTCTACCTATTTGAGAAAATGTCGAACATGCTCGAACTTTGCTCAAACTGGCCTGAGTTGCTGGCGAACCGAGTTGAGCTAGCAAGACGGGCTCGAGGACAGAGCCGAGTTGAGTTTGAGCTAGGGTTAGCTACTGGTCGAGCCGAGCCGAGCTATGCCAAGCTCAACTCGGTTCAACTCATGTACAGCTCTAGTTATCTTTACTTATCTTCGACACCGCTGATAAATTCTACTCTAATTATTGATGACGAATGAATGTAATCTGGCTATGTATAAACATGGGGAAACATACCCACGTGTAGCATTTCATTGTGTGACACGTGGGTTTCCCCTGTGAGAATATTTATACTTGAGTGACAAAATCGAGGTGTTGCAGAGTTGGTGCCAAAATATTCATACATTATTTAGTTAACACTATCAAATTTATGATTTGAATCTCCGTACTCGAGTGTTGAGTTTTAGGCCGTTGCAACCAACTCCTTGGCTAGTCTATTGCCAACGTTGCTCCCAACTTGGTAAGTTTTGTGGTATGATGATTAAGAATGTTTATCTAAAGGGGTCGCCATAGATGAAGGATACCACCATGAGCTTCCTACTTTTGATGCATTCAAGACAATGGACTCAATCATGTCAATTGGGGTCAACAATGATGATAATGGAGACTATAAGAGAATCCTAACTTGAGGGATGGGGCATTCTCCACCACAAAAATGCATGTCGGTTTAATGTCATTTAATTAATTTGTGGGCATGTTAAAGCTAAAAATGTCATTTAAAAAAAAAAATTGTTGAACTAAACCATCCATATCACATAATGACCTGAAAATATATACTTGCAAATAAATTTGGGTCCATCTTAAATATTGTTAAACAACATTATACGGTAGAATCGGCCATGCCGTTGATAGAGTGGAATGACATAATAAAATTGATGCAACCGACCTCAACTAATTTAGATACCGTTTAGATAACGAATACAAGGATGATGGTGATGGAGTTTGTACAAGAGAATCCTACCCATTCTTAGCTAAAGGACGGGCACTCCCAGCCATACCAACGCATGTCGGCTAAACATCAATCTAACAAATTTGTGGGCATGTTTTGAAGCTAAAAATATTAAACATTTCTGCAAATCGAGCCATACATGTTGCATAATGACTTAAAATGCTACACATCTAAAATAAATTTTTTAGTTAATCTTAATTAAATTAAATTAAACTATATATATATATAAAAAGTAAGACCCTTGTTCGAATGAAATAGCATAACAAATTTTATATAACAAACCTCATTTAATTGGAATAATGCTTAAATAATAATACAATTGATGATTTTTTTATTTTTTTATTTTGTTAGCTTGTTAGTACACCCCATTGTCAGTTCACACTTCACTGTTAGCCACCCCCACTAGGGATCCATACCAAGACATCAGTGTTGAAACGAACTCAGTCAACCACTTGGACTATAGATCAGGGTGTGATGATTTAAGACTATACAGGATAATCCTAACCATTGTTAGCTCAAGGACGGGCATTTCCGACCAAAGCCGAGCATGTCGGCTAAAAATCAGTTTAATGAATTTGTGGGGATGTTTTGGAGCAAAAAGTGTTATAAGCATGTTCAAAAGCTAGATGTGCAATCAGAGATTAGTACGGCGAGGAACCCTAATTGAAGAAAATGGGGGTGTGGCACGGGAGCGGATTAGGTGTTACCCCTACCGTGTGGGGCCTGTCTTGATGAATTCATTTTATATCCATGCCGACCATCTGTTTTTTAAGATCATTTTAAGATATTATCTTAGAACTCAAGTAGATCAAAATTTCCAGTGGACCACACCACTGCAAAAAGTGGTGATTAACCATTAAAAACTTTTTGTATGCCATAAAAGTTTTGGATCAAGCTGATCTTTCTATTTTCTCTTCATCCACGTCTGTTTCACCTTACCAATGGATTGGATGGTAAATAAACATTATAAATCTGCTTACGGTGGGACCTGGAAAGTTTTTAACGGTAGGAATTCAATCACCACTGTTTCCTCAGGTGTGGTTTACCTGAGATTTGAATCTGCTTAATTTTTTGGACCACAAACTAAAATGGGCTGGAAAAACGGATGGACGGCGTGGATATATAACACGTCATCAAGGTGGGCCCCACGGTAAGGGTAACACCACACTAACACCTAATCCACTCACGTGCGGCATCTTTCGTACCAAACCTACATTACATGTTTCACATGCACCACATATTTTATATATGTACTTTTGTACAGTTTTATCTTCTGGTCCACTAGTTTGTGGTCCAATCGACTGGTCCTTCTCACTACACGCTGACCGGTGCACTTTTTGGTCCCTGCTTCTCACATGTGAAGTTCTGCTAATTTTCCAGGTGCATGAAATCCTAACCGTTGCTTGGAGATCCAACGCTTTATAATGCTTTTGGCCTAATTTAATTTCTGACCGTTTTGATCATCCGGCCGACTAGTCTTAGTAGTGTTTAAAATCAATTGGCCAACGGTTCTCGTTGAACTTACAAGTGTGGTTTAACAGATGAGCAAACCTATCTTGTTTTTGAGCTGCTACAACTACATAGATGGGCCTGACTGATGAGCGGCTCGGATCTTATACACGTGGGTCATTACGGCACGTGAGAGTACAAAGGAGGTGAGTGGCTTGCAATTCCCTTTCTACTTGTCCAAATAGATGAAAACAATTTTCCAGCCATTATATAATGGGCAGGAAACTACAAGTGAGGACCGTGGTTTAGTGATCCAAGCCATTGATATGATGGGCCCCACGTTTAATGACCTATTCAAAGTAGAAAAAAAAAATCTCTCCAGGCAATCCTAACCTTTCAATTTATTGGTGGCAAACAAACGGGTAAAAAGCAAAATGCATCACAGCTCCACATCCACCTATTAAACTTGCCTAGATTAGTAGTTCGTGTAACCCAATCATGGATGCTTATTTTTGAAACGGTCAATCCAAGGCTAGGACGAACAAACCAACGGGACAGATCGCTCAAGCGAGCCTCCAATTCCTACTGAGGCTGAAAGTCATGCGGGTTGGCAGGTTGGGTCGGGTTGGTGCTCAACCCTAGGCCAACCCAAGGCTCCTGTGCCTCAACCCTAGCTCAACCTAACCTTGGGTTGGGAATTCTCAACCAAAGCCCAGCCCAAGCAGGCTTGGCCAGGTTGGTCGGTTGGACACATGATAATATTTTCACATGATAATATTTTCATTATTCTAATTGTCTTTTGTATTTCAATGCACATCTCTCTCTTTTTCTTTTTTTTTTCTTTTTTAATACACACGCGCGCACACACACATGCTCACACACACCCCACACGCACGCCATGGGATTTCACCACTAGTGGGTACTCGAACCCTCGACCCGGTGTTGAAACTCCCGGGAGTCTACCACCCGGGTAAGGGTAAGACCCTACACATCTTATTTTTCATATCTATAGTTTTATTAATTATATATGTAGTTATTTAAAGTAAAGAAATTTATTTTTTTTCTAAACAAACAAGCTAAAATATATGATAATTATTTCTTTAAAAGTCATGTTGTGTAACACACAATTTATTTGGAAGAGAAAAATCCAGCATATCTTTGTAGCTCGAGTCATTGGAAATGAAATGGACCAATGAGACAAGTTGGGTCAGGCAACCTAAGACCTCAACTTGATCCCAACCCAAGTTTTGTAGGGTCGGTCTCGGGTGGGTCGGGTTAAACCGGCCCAACTTTCAGCCCTAATTCCTATCAATAAAAACCGGTGTATAGCATAGTGTACATTCCTGAGGCGGAGGATGGTAGCATTTCTTTTAAGTTGCCGCGTAAGCTCATAAAAGAGGAGCGGCTACGGTTGAAGTGGGGCCACGTTAGTGATGCATGTGACTAAACTGACAGTGGCAGAGCGTCGGCTCACATACAAAGCCCTGTCTCTAAACTTGGAATTCATCTTTTTCTAATCCTTGTTATCTTCTCCATCTTCCCCTCTATACTTAGATTCTCTGCCCATGTATGTACTCTAGATACTTGGGTTTTCATCTGGAGCATGTGGGATCAATTGTTTAATGATCTGGATCGTTAGCTTGTTGGGGCCCACTAGGGGCTGAAAAGAAAAAGGAAATGGTTAATTATCAAATGAAAAAGGCCCAATATGAATGCCTAGGATTTCTCAATTCAACTATGGTGGGGTCCACCAATGGTTTATATAACTAGACCATATGGTTAGGACATGGCTTTAGATTGAGGCCAATGGTAGAAAGGTCTTCTTAAAATTGGTCAAGATAAAGAGTATTGATTATGATACTTCATATTCAGGAAATGATTATGGTGTGATTAAATGTCTTTTTTAATTATGGTCAGGTTACAATGTCTCATAAATAAATACAATATGATTACAAGTCTCATGAATAATTACATAAAAGTACAATAATTAATATATACAAGTTCATTTCTATAAGAGTTTTTTTTTTTCAATTATCCTAATAATATACAAGTTCATTTTTATAAGAGTTTTTTGTTTTTGCTTTTTCAATTATCCTAATAATTTATTTATTTTTTTTTAAAAAAAAAACAAGTGTTTTCCTTCTAATTGTATTACCATCAAATCAAATATGAAAATCATTAGACAAATATAAATATATTCAGAAGATTAGTAAAAAAAAAAAAAAAAAACTTGATAATTATTGTAAAAATGGTGAATCCAAACAATAATATTATTATATTTTAATAATAATTTAATATTAAAGTAATGTAAAAATATCATCGCTATAATTTTCCCACTAATAAATCAAATATAAAACATGGTAGTCAATTACAAATGTCATCAGAAGACATGTAAAATAATTTATAACACTTGCATATTTCTTTTATATCACCATGCTAATTGGTTAAATAAAAGAAGATTTAAAATGTTGATATGTTAATAAAATAATATTTCATATTAAATTAAAATTTTTATTTTTTAAATCTTTTTCAAAGAAATTTATTTACTTATTTAAAAAAGAAAAGTATAATAAAATCCATCAATTTACACAAAATTCAGCTCATGAAAAGCATTGTATCTATTCCAATAATTTCTAATTCCCAAACAAACCGTTGGTAATCTAGAACATTTCTCCCTGGGAACTTACCTACGCTAGATTAAAAACTACAGGGACCCATATATGGTCAAACAAAAAGGGCCGAATGGCAATGGCCAGGATCTCCCACTGGCCTTAACCTAATCAGTCATCCAGATCATTGAATCATGCAGTCTGCTGAGCCCACATATACTTAGATTAGTAAAAACACTGACCACAAATCCTCAACAATGGTGGCTAGGATCTCTCAATCTAGTGGGACCCACATGTCCAAAAACAAAGAACCCGAGTAACTCGTGTGAAATTCAATAGCCCGAGGATCAAAAACTTTAAAAAACCCTGTATTCCTCGTGATCATCTCTACAGTGTAATTCCCACAACTATAAAAATCCATACCAATAACATACAAACCCCACCACGAAGAAACAAACAAAAGCAACCACTCTCTCAACTGACTCTGAAAGCTTCCCTCACTTAGAAAATGAAACTTCCCTTTCTCTTCTCTCATCTCCTCCTCCTCCTCTGTTTTCCTCTCTCTAACTCCGCCCCTCATGACTACTTAGATGCATTGTCCAAGTGCATCATCTTCTTCGAAGGCCAGAGGTCCGGCCGTCTCCCACCCAACCAACGTCTCACGTGGCGTCGGGACTCAGCTCTAGCAGACGGTTCGCAGGCTGGGGTCGACCTTGAGGGCGGATACTACGATGCTGGGGATAATATCAAGTTCGGCTTCCCGATGGCTTTCACCACTACAATGCTGGCTTGGAGTGTGATTGAATTTGGGAATTTGATGCCTCCTGATGAGATGAACAATGCCATGATTGCAATCAGGTGGGCCACTGATTACCTACTCAAGACCATCTCCCAGCCTGACCGTGTCCACGTGCAGGTATATTTCATCCTGTAAATAGCATTTTTAGTGGGAGATTGTGATTTGTATTGTTCTTACAATTGGGGGCTTTGTTTGGAATGTGCAACTTTTCGGGGTTTGTTTTTCAGTTTTCTGATGAGAGTGAAAGTCCGTCTGGTCTGGCTTATGGTCCACGAGCTGTGTGTGGTGATGCAGGGCTTGAACCTGGGCTAGGTATCTGGCTCACTTGGGTTCATTTATGATAGGATATTTAAGTTGTTAGATAACTGCTAGAGGGCAGTACTCTGGCTCACTTGGGTTCATTTATGATAGGATATTTAAGTTGTTAGGATATTTAAGTTGTTAGGTAACTGCTAGAGGGCAGTACTCTTATAAGGCTCCCTGTCTGGCTCACTACGGCATTGTATCGTAATATATATGGTATTAAGTTGGATCCACTATGATGATGAGATGGTCTAAATAAATTAGGACGGAGAAATAATTAGGTGGGCCATGTTATAGAAAAGAAAGGAAAACCATCCAAAAACTTTTAAATTTAAGAGTGGCAGGTATGATTATTTGATTGGGATTATTAATTTGGGGTAGTAGGTTGGATGCCATACACATAGGTGGGGCCCACTCGTGAACCTTGTAGAAAGTACTTGGAATTAGGAGTTTTAACTGTTAACGACCTAAATAAGGACTGGGAATGGTAGTAATTTTGTACTATTAAGTCATAGCCCGTATAGGACCTATTTGGATGAGGACACATGGCAGAAAAATATGAGATTTGGATTTCTGATCAGGTGGGCCACACCAAGGATGGACAATGGCTCGAAATAAAACATAGGTCGGATTATCAGAATCTTTTGCAGTGAGTGTTGGATTGTTGATTGGATTTTATTACACAAATCAAGCAATTAGTACTTGCTGGCCTACCTGCCTTTCTTTTAAGACTGGGATGAGTCTATATGACTTGACCGAGTTGACTCAGGCTCAGTCGGACCCAAACCTGTTCGACACAACGAGTCACCCCCAAGTTGGGTAAGTCGCAACTCGACTCATGACTCACCGACTCGGCTCGAGTCGATGAGTCTTTTAACCATGATTGGGGCCCACCTGTGAAGCAGACTGGATTGGACATGTATCGGTCTTGTAGTAACTAGAGCTAATTCTCATAATCTTTGATAATTAATAAGAGAGAAGGCTTGTCTTATCCTGAAATCAATTCATTTGTAACCCATTAATAATCGATAAATGGATGAATCAAGCTTTAAAGATAGCGTATTTATATGTAATTCAGCCTGGTATTAAAATTTAAATAATTTTATTTTCATTTTTTCCAATAATATATTAACGGTCGTGTGGTGACTAGAGCTAGTTCTCATAATCTTTGATAATCAATTTTAATTCCAGGTGGGCGACCCACTTGTAGACCACAACTGCTGGGAGAGACCAGAAGACATGGACACAGCTCGAACTGTATACACCGTTGATGTGAACAACCCCGGATCCGACGTCGCAGGTGAGACTGCGGCCGCTCTGGCAGCCTCCTCGATGGTGTTCCGATCATCTAATCCATCATACTCTCAGACCCTCTTACAAAATGCAATTCGGACCTTCGACTTCGCAGATAATCATAAAGGAGCTTACAGTGATAATGCAGGCCTTAAGCCAGGGGTCTGCCCGTTTTACTGTGATTTCGATGGATATCAGGCAAGGATCAGTTCAGTTCCTCTATATGTATGCTTGAATTTTTATTTTTCTTGGCATTCATGCATCAACTCACTGAGTCAACTCAACTCAATTGGATTTCTTCAGGACTCAGAAAAAAAAAAATCATTTGATAACAACTAGGTCAAGACTCGGTCGCTTGACTCAGCATAACTCTAAAAAATTGAGTCAACTCACCAAGACTCGTGAATTGAAGATTGGAATCTCGGACCATCCGGACCGAACATGTCTTTGGCCCCAATGTGGATAGCATATTTTGCCAGGAATCAAACTGATCAGGAAATCTTAACCATCCAAACTTTTTTTGAAACCATTCATTTGATGGACACCAATTGGATGGTTAAGATAATCCAGTAAGTGGATATACGGTGAAAATACATGTATGGTGTTCTTACTAACCTTTGATTAACGGACACTTGATTGTTGAATATCGATCTTATTATTGTTATTATTATTATTTTTTCATTTTGATGGTTTATCAACACCGATCGGCCATTTAGGATATCATTTCAGTATATTTTTTGTTTGATAATCCATCTATAGTGGGGCCTACGATTTTGACGGTTGAAATTTGATCTACCTGTTTCTAACGTGTACACTCATAGAGTGCATGTGTATGAACCATCACCCTCCGCAGAGTATCAAAGTTTTTCTCTTGACAATCTGGCCAATTAATTTGGTAGATTGAGCGGGAGATTTGGTTATTGTGTCAGCAAGGGAACGGATCGCATCCATGCACCATGCCACTTTTGGACATGTGGGAAACATGGATGAAATCTAAACCGTTCAATTACCATTTCCAGTAGTAAATACCTGATGGTCCAAACTTCACATCTTTTGGACGGTTCTAGAGCTTTGATTGGTGGCAGACAGATGAACACTAGAAGACAAAACACAGCAACAGTCGGCAATCTGTAGATAGAGTATCATTTAAGATGGTCCAATCAAAGCCATTTTTTTTTCAGTGTCCAATCAAGATAGAGCTAACAGAATGCCTGGTTTCGATCATCATAAACATCTGCCACGTGTACAGAAAACCGTCCAAATATCCTTATACGAAAATGAAGTACAACCTGCACCGTTGGTAGTTATTGACTTTCAATGATAGTCTTCTGTGATGACGAGATCATTGTTAGATAATGTTCCTACTTTTTCCCATGATCTCAGCCATCCGTGTGATTCACTTTTTTTCTAGATTGATCTGGACTGTTCATCCATTGGCCACAATTGCAGAAATCACACCGATTGACCGTCTATCTGATTAAGAAAACTGCATTTGCCCACGCTCAACTGGAAAAGATCCATCAATAAGAGTGAATTTCGGTCATGGCCCATCTACAGTGGTACCTAAGAAAATGAATGGTCAAGATCACTGCAAATGTATACCATTCACAGAAGTGAGATTCCTGGTTAATCACATCTCTTGTCAAATTTATAAAGTGAAAACCGGCCCCATGTTTCAGCAATCTAGACCGTTGATCCGATCATATCTAGCATTGGTAACCTGAAAATGGACGGAGAAATATTGGATCCTGGGATCTTTCACTTTGGAAAACCATCAAGGACCACCCCACCAGATCAACGGTCTAGACAATAGAAATATTGGATCAAAACAATGAAAATAGACCCAGGAGAAATCTGGTCGAGCTGAGATGAGTCGACTCGGTAAGTTGAGTCGATTTGACTCAGGCAAGTAGATTTTTTATTTTTTTTTTCAAACTATGGTTATGATGATGGTCATTTGATGTGTGGACAGGATGAGTTGCTGTGGGGAGCTGCATGGCTGAGAAGGGCATCTCAGAACGATTCTTATCTGAGTTACATACAAAACAATGGGAAGACACTCGGTGCAGATGACAATATCAATGAGTTTGGATGGGATAATAAACATGCTGGACTCAACGTACTTGTCTCCAAGGTCAGTCTCTTCTCATTCACCTTTTATTAATATGGGCCCATCGAAAATGCTGATCCAGACCGTAGATATCACGAGTCTCACCATAGATGGTGGAACCTTGGCCTTGCTATGAAATCCCCATGATAGAAAGATCCTAGGTATTGAATATTTAACCGTATATTGTCTAGCCGCAAGTTGAATGGTTAGGATCTTCCCATCTGGGAGAAAAATTTGTAGTATGAGCCATAGATAGTATGATCCATGATATCAACGGTTTGGATTACTTAACCATGGGCCCTGCTTGATCAAAATAAAAAAACCTGAGGTGAGCAAAATAGAAGAACGGTCCAAATTCACCTAGAAAAACAGCCCATCTGACTCATATTTGGTCTTGTGACCCCACACATATGATGGTCCACCAAATAAACGGTCCACATCAGAAAACCATTGTAATGTAATCCAAGATGACACATAGATTTAGCACAGAATCCCTAATGTTATTGAACGGTTGGGATTTCAGGAATTCCTTGAAGGGCAGGTGATGTCTCTACAATCATATAAAGAATCGGCGGACAGTTTCATGTGCACCCTCATACCAGAATCATCATCCTCACATATACAATACACGCCCGGTGGCCTCATATACAAGCCAGGGGGGAGCAACATGCAGCACGTGACCTCCATCGCTTTCCTACTCCTCACCTACGCTAATTATCTTTCTCGTTCATTCCAGACCGTCAATTGTGGGAGTGTCAGTGTGGGGCCCACTTCTCTCCAATCACAAGCCAAGAAGCAGGTACCAACCCAAGTGCCTGTTTTCTTAAATTTCAATATACAGCGGTTGTGTCACAAGTTCTGATACATCCATTTTCTCTCAACCAATATGTCACACGTGTAGAATATCAAAACCGTGCGAAAGCTGGTCTATGCTATGATGATCACTTCTTGTGAAAATCAAGCTGATTCAGTGATTTGATGGGCCACACCAGGACAGAGTCATACCATTGGCTGTCCATTGATTTGGACGGTCTGATTTTTAATTCAAGTAATTATAGTCGTGTGGGCCAGGATTTGAGCCCATAGCTCAATGGTAGACGGTGTGTTTCACTATTGAGTTGGTTGTATATGAACTTATGATACAGCTGCTTTATTATTTCCACTTCGTTCATTCGTTTGTGACTCTATTTTAAAATATTTTAAATGGGAAATGGTTATACGCGGTCGACCTCATGGGAACTTCCCATGAGGTCGAGGTGTGTGGGCCCCATCATGATGCGAGTCTAACATCAACACCATCAGTCGGATGCACCATTTCATGGTGGGCCTTGGGATTAGAAATAAATTCGATCCATAACTTTTGTGGGCCACACCAGTTGAGAGGGGTTACCCTCCGATTAAAACATTCATAATCATTGTTTGGGCCAACTGAGATGTGGTTCACAAATCTTGCCCATCCATTATGTGTGTCCCACTTGGATGAGGGGTCGGACCAAGTTTCGGATGCATCCGAATTTTAGGTGGGCCCCACCAAGTGCTTTTGTATGTTTTTAGGCATGTCTTCACATGATTATAGATGGTATAGCCCACCCGAGCTCCGTATACGGCTGATTTTTGGGATATCCCATAATTTAAAGGGGACCCATCAAATGCATGGTGTTGATGTTAGACATGCATCACGGTGGGGCCCACACAGCTCGACATTACTGGAAGTTCTCATGAAGTTGACAGCATAGAATCATTTCCCGTTTAAAATAACCTGAAAATAGTTCAATTTAAAACTCATGTAAACCACACCACAAGAAATAATAAAGATTTAACATCCACTACTGAAACACCACAAGTTTTAGATTAAGCTGATATTTATCTTTGAACCACCTTGTAAATGAGTAGGGTGGCATATAAATATAACGAGAGACCAGAGAAGGTTTCAATGGTGGGCGTTTTCCATTATACTGTTGCTTGTGGTGTTGCCTATTTGAGTTTTGGTATTTGAATGTTTCATTTTTATATTTTTTGATCTCATGTTTTAAATTATTGCCCATAAACATTAGCTAATCAGACCGTCCCAATTTCATCCCTTCACGTGTCGAATGTGGAATACGTATGATTCATGCATAAGGAGGGCCCACTATATCATGAAAATGATTTCTTGGTAACATGGTTCACATCTCATTATTTCAATGGGTACTTATTTTTTGGTCAGCTGATATTCGTGGTGATAACAACTTTTCCACGCTCGAATTTCCTACTAATGTGATGTGTCGGTGGAAAAACATGTGAAGTGTGGGGGGCGATGGACATGTGATCTCATCATCTCTTTTTTAGACAAAAGACAAGATGATTCGCGGGTCCTTGCTCTCGCCCGGGTGGTAGACTCTCAGGAGTCCCGGTCAAGGGTTCGAGTAAGCATAGGTGGTGCAATTCCACCCACGTGAGTGTGTGGAGGTGTGTGTGCGTGTGTAAAAAAAAAAAAAAAAAAACAAAAAGATAAAATGAATGGCTACTCCCCTGCCACCAGCCAATGGCCGGTGGTTGGTGCTATGTGGGCCCATCATGATAGATGTATTTCATCCATGTTGTTCATCTATTTTTCTATATTGTGTCCAATGTTCGTCTATTTTTCTATATTGTGTCCAATGAATGTCAACCATTAAAAACTTTTTGGGGGCTATAAAAATTTTGGATCAAGATGATCTTTGTTTTTTACCTTCATCTGGGTCGGTATGACCTAATCAATAGATTGGATGTCAAATAAACAGTACGGTGGACCTTAGGAAGATTTTAATGTTGGATATCCAATCACTATTGCTTTCCTGTGGTGTGGTCCACCTAATATTTATATCACTCTCATTTTTGGGATCAAGCACTAAAATGATTTTTAAAAATGGATGAACGGAATGGATGAAACGCATACATCCTGGTGGGGCCCACATAGCACCAACCACCAGCCACCGGGCTGATGGCATTGGAGTAGCCAATCCGTTTCCGGCTTTTGCAATACGAGCAAAATTAGGCCGTACTGCATAGGTCTAATGGGGCCACAACAAAAAGAGCAAAATAATCGTTTTATAAAAAATATTTCTAAAGTGATTTACAGACTCTGAATCTGTATAACATAGAAACATTATATTTTCATCCGTGTAACATGGAAATATTATACTTTCATTGGGCCATGTTAGGTGTTGTAAGACTCCATTCTCAGATGCAATTAGCTTCTCTTATTTGCAAACTATGGGAGCCCCAGTACAGGTTACAAACCAGGAAAAAAATGTGCTGGTCAACATCGCAACTACCACACATGACGATTTTTTGACCATTGGATGGCATGCATGTACAAGATTTGGCCATTCATTGGTGCACATTGTAAACATGACATTGACCAAAATTGTTACAAGTGAAAAATGTACCTTAAAAAAATGAAATTAAATGATTCAAATTCAATGTACATATGTGGCCCACTTGATTAGGACATACAAGTTTTTGTATGTAGTTGCGACGTGACTACGTGATATTAGTAGAGGCACGGTTACACACGAGTTGTCTTTTAAAGTTTGTTTGGATGCAACAAAAGTTTAGTCTAGACAACTTTTTTTTTAGATTGGGCTCATTTTAATCTTTTGTGTAGATTATAATATTTCGAACTAATTATTTTTGTCAAATATTTAAACTAAAAGGGTTAATTCAGCATGTGTGCCATATTCACCTTGAGAACTTGGCACACATGATGCACACAGTGCATGAAAATATACTATGGTATATATGGCACATGTAGAAATGCTTAAAGATGTATGGTGGTGGCACACGCAATACATGTGGGGCACTTAATGATGTAAAATGTTGCAAGCAACATGCATCACGTGTACATCTTCGCATATGAAGGATACTTGAGGTTGAATGTGATATTTGTAATGCTTAAAGATGTATGATGACACTTTTAATACATTATCACATATGTATGGTAGGAAAATAGTTTATTATATGGTACAATGAGATGAGCAACTCTTAAATGTTTTAAATATAACAAAAGTCTTTATAATAAATAAAAAATTATACAACTTATATATTTTTTAAAAAATGGTGCAAAAAATAACAAATAAGTCATTTATCAGCCTTTTATCTAACTAAATAATTCAAAACTAAACTTATGTTGCTACCAAATTGCTTTTTATTTAAGAGAAATAAGAGCGGACTTAATGTATAAGAACCTGCCCATGCACGAAATTGCACTTGGGTCCACATGTATGGTCTTATATTTCTCATGGACACCAACAACACTCCCACGAATCAATGAGGTGGGGCTCTTTGTTAATCAATGTTTTATCTTTGAAATTGTGCAGGTTGACTATATCTTAGGGGACAACCCCATGAGCATGTCCTACATGGTGGGGTATGGAAATAAGTACCCGCAACGTATACACCACCGCGGTTCTTCACTGCCGTCCATCGTGGACCACCCACAGTTCATCGCTTGCAAGGAGGGCTCTACATATTTTAACTCCTCGGGGCCCAACTCGAATATTTTAGTCGGGGCGGTGGTAGGTGGTCCTGGAGAAGATGATGAGTACACGGACGATCGAGTCGACTTCCGAAAGTCGGAGCCCACCACTTACATCAATGCGCCCCTAGTAGGTGTCCTGGCCTACTTCGTTGCAAACCCTAATTAAAAATAATTTTAGAATTCATGTGGAGCATAAATCTAAAGATAGCTAAACAAAACAAGTACAACCAAACTCACAAGAAAATAAGGACAGTGAAGGACACATTGGAAAGGTTTGATTAGATCATGGTGCACATGGATCAATGATCTAGACCGATGGTTTGGTAGGCCTCACTCTAGATGGATTATACTCAAAATTTCCTAAATTAGGCGATCGGAGCCACTAATCTTGGGCCTTTTGTCGGGCGGAGAATCAACGATCCGGATCACTCTAAAGGATGGGGCCCACTTGTACAAACTGAAATTCATATAATAATTGGTGGGTAGAACTCCCCTAAGTTGGGGGGTAAGAGAGAAGTTTATTTGTTGTAGATAAGGATAGTTGTCGGCACAAGTCATGGAAAATGCAGTTGTGTATAGTTAAAATGACGAAAATGCCCTCAAATATAAGATGTAGCAAGCTCAACTCTGATGGGCAAGAGTGTAATTTATCTCATTGCATGTTTGTTTATGTCGTTTTTTGCAAGGGGGGCCTGATTTTAATGGTCTACATCTATGGGACCTGTGATCTTTTTTGGACTTTTTTCTGGATTTTTCTACAACTAGAGGACCATGTCCAGAATCTGATGGACAGGGAGCATCTACATGAGATGCACGCTTGAATTATATTATTCAAGTAGGAAAGGACCTTACAAATGTAACAAATGTAGATTTGATTGAAATAACATTTTTCTATTAATTTGTAAACCAAACCATCTCATAGATTTGAATAAGGTGGGGTATTAATCAGGTAAAGGATCAGTGTCTTAAAATGGATACCTGATCAGACGGATAGGATCAGACCTGATTGGTCCATATACGCTATCCGAGAGGGTTGGGTCCTTGGAAAGAATTTGGAATGATATTCTCTCGTCCTGTTTTCATTCATTTAGAGAGGAGAAATATAGAAATATGAATTAAGACGGTTCAATTGTATGGACTTAGGGGTGCACATGGTTCGGTTCAGTCTAGTACTGGGGTGAAACTGGAACCGAACCGTTCCCAACTGTTCAAGGAAAACTATAACTGGAGTCGGACCATTTGCACCCTAGAACTAAACAGAACTAGACCGTAAAAAACCGGTTCAGTTCTATGGTTCTAGACTTTTTATAATCCCGTCCAATTGCATGATTTTTTTTTATAATCCATATCAATTGTATGGTTTTTTTAAAATAATCCAGTCTAAGCGCACGGTTCTTGAGAGACAGAGAGACCATGAAAGAGGGGTAGAATAAAGGAAAATTAGGTTTTTTTTTTTTTTTTTCGCTTTTTATGTTAAAAAAATTAAATATTAAATATTTATTGACTAAGGGGTCCAGTTCCAAGTTCGGATTCGGTTCTATGAAACCTCAAACCAAGAACCAAGCCGAACTAACGTGTTCTTTGATTTTCGGAACCGGAACCGGTGCGCTTTAGAACCGGACCAAACCGTGCGGTCTGGTCAGTTCCGGTCCAGTTTACCGGTTCCATGTGCACCCCTACATGGACGAAGAAGAATGTTCAGTGGGCCTGGGCTAAGAAAAATTAATATTTTGATAAGCACAGCCCAGCCATTCAAAATACCAGCTTATGAGATAAGTGCCTTAATGAGGAAAGGGTGGGGGGTGTACCCCTCGGGCCTTTTCAGGCACCTGGTCTAAAACTCAAGCCCAATAATATACATGGGTCCTGATGCTCGGCCCAAACCAGCCAAAAGTCTAATTGGATTTGGGCCTATCCCAGCTACCCAGTCCATTTTCCTCCCTCCCTTCTGTACGCATGGGATGGAATAACAAAATCCAGACTATTCATCTATTGGGCTTTACGGCCATATGGTGTATGACCCATCCATTGAGGGCCCAACAGAAAAAAAGGGTGGCAATGGGCTGGGTAGCCTGCCTGACCCAATGTGCCCAACCCAACTTTGGACAGGGCTTGGACCTACAAGCTTGACCCATGGGCTGGCTTGGTCCTTGCATGCATGGCCGGTTTAATTTTTGGGTTGGGCTCGGGCTCAAGTAATTTTAGCCTGACCTGATCCGACCAGCCCGCCCTAACATTCATCTGTGAATCAATTTCAAGCCCTAGGATGAGAGCGACTCAATTATCTTCTTCAAGCACCTTGTGGTGAGTGTGTGAAGGAATACAATGCAAGAACAACTTCTTTACAAAAAGTGTTGGAATCGTAGATGATGAGGGTCAAGAAGTTGGGGAATAAAAATTTCTTTCTTGGCTTGTTGGGATAGTAAATTACAACAGTATTGTAATGTAGAAGCATCATCATCATTACTTTACATTGTTTGTTTAAAAACCTAACTTGATGTGTAATTTGATGATCAAATGTAGATGTAATAGAAGATAGGTAAAGAAATTTGCAATTGTTACAAATTTACAATATGCTACTGTAGAAATTTTCTATCCAAACATAAAACTTAGTATATTTTTTATATTGATTTGACAATATTTCAGTAATATAAAAATATCATTATTGCACTTTTACTATGCCTATCCAAACATGAAAATTTTTATTGAATTTTTTTGTTATCCATGAGATAAGTAATGTAATTTATAACCATTGTACTTTTATAATTCATTATAGTACAATACATCGGCTTGAAGTCTATGACTAGATGATCAACTAGGAAATTAGGTAAGTTTTTTTCCCTTTAGAGAGGAAGGGAGAGCACTTAGCATAGAGAATCGTGAGGATCTAGCCATGAGAAACTTCAAGATATTGCCTTAGAATAAGGATCACATGGGCTTACGAGGCAATGCATTAGCTTTTAGCCATGAAGACCAAGATGGGAGATTTTCTTTATTGTTGACACTAGCAGAAAAGGCTAAAAGGCTATGGATAAAAACCGTAGCTAAATCCATATAACTACGGTTATAGGCCATTGCTTATAAACATAGGGAGTGATTCACACCCATCTTCCAAAACCCGTATGAGAAAATCCAACATTCCAAAACCTGTATGGGAAAATCCAAATAGAAAAGACTCATGCAGTGACTAATCTTTTAGCTGATATTCTCTAACTGAATGAAACTCCATAGTCCTACATACCAATATGAATCCAAAGACCACTTAATCAAACAAAGAGAAGCCCATATCCTGCATCAATTCAGACAAAGAAAATAAAGGGATTATTAGATAAGTCCAGCTGCTAAGGTTATGCAGGGATGAATATGATGAGGTCGAGCACCATCTTCCTCAAGAGGATAACTATTCCAAATCCACAGAATTTCTCTGAACTTGTCACATAGGCTTCTCGAATTCACGAGAAAGAAAGCAAGCAAAATAGAAAATAAATTCTATAAAATTCAAAATTGATTAATGAATGAAATAAACGAGTTCACAACCCTTTAAATAGGGATACCAAGGAATGAGAGAGAAATCAGAAGCAAACTACAACTAAAACTCTTAGAATTCGCAACTTACTATAAACAGTAAACTTACTATTTGTAAACGGTCATGATGTCTACTAGTGCGCAAGGTTTTCGGCCAAAAATAGTACGTGTCCTATTTAGCTTCACCAAACTGTTCTCCTAATTTTTCTAAGCTCTTTTCGCATTGGGCGCAACTCCTAAAGCCCAACGGATGAAGAGTTATAATCAAACTAAAACTTACTATTTTTAGTAAAAACGGAACTAAAATAAGGAAACGACCGTCGATCTAGGGGTATTTCACAAATCCGGCTTGCGCAACCCGGCATAGTGGGGTTGGTTAGCTAAAGTAGCTCGTTCTACCCCAAAATCATATATTTTACGCCCGGTAACTCATTTCGGATTATGAGATATGCCCGATCTAAGTCTGACGGTCCGAATCATTTCTATCGTCGACCAGGCCTTTTCTGATCCATCTTGGCCATGAAACTGTCCGCGACCCTCTCTACATCATAAGGGGAAACATTTTTCAAGCATGTGGAGTGCACTCCCCTATGGTGCACAGGTGATTTAGTACATGCCCATATATAAATTATAATAATGGTGTTCCCACAACAAGAGATATCTATACATTTACATCAATTTGACAAATGCAAAAAATAATAATAATAAATTAAATTAAAATTAAAATTTAAAAAAAAATCAAACTAAGTAAATTCATTAGAAAAGAAGGCGTCGTTGGGGAGGAGAAAATGATGGATGAAGAAACATACCACTTCATCAGACATACCAGGTTTGCCCTCTGCCCTCATAGCAACCTCGGCCTATGAAGTCATACAGGTGACAAAGTTTTAAAAAAATGTAACCATGAGAATGATGATTATCTTGATGCAGGATGGAAAAATAGAGGAATTTAGATTTATTTTTCTTTCCCTGTCAGAACTTTCATTCATGAAAATGTTACAAACCTTCAACCACCACCGAAAGACGCAGCTTGGGTCCTTGATCTTGATAATTATCCACGATTGTACGAACTTATCCCATGCATCATAATAAGCTTCGAGGTTTTTGTTTATGATCTCCAGCTGGAATATGAAGTATGATATGAGTAAAAACCAAACTGATTAACTAACAATAAACATGCATTTTGCAAAAATACACTAACCAAGCACATGCAATATAAAACAAGTAGTTGGAACTTGACATAGAATCTGATCAGGTAGAAAACAAGTCTAGACAAAACCATGGGCAACTCTTGTGGAATTTCATCTATTCAAAAAGAAGACCATATTCTAAGAAATTTAGTTGTCGGACACAACACCACGACTATTAGGAGAAAAACCCTAATTCGTGCCTTGTATGCATGCACCTTGCACAAGTTCCAATAATAGACATGTCACATGGCATTGAAGATACCAATTTATTCAAAAACAGTAAGCTGTTTAAGATATAACACACCCATCCAAAAAGTTTCCCTGTTTGATGTGTTGTGAAGGAGAGCCTTAACGTGAAACAAGAAGCGTTCTATAGACCTCTTTGTAGCTGGGATCTTGCAGGTGATCATTGTCCGCTTCGACCCCTTGAGAAAACGAAGCAGTGTTTTGCATTTAAAAAAAAAATTTTGAAATTTTAATCAAGGGAACAGGATTTGATTGACAGAGCTAACCTTGGCCTCAGAACAGAGGGTCTGTATGGTTCTTGTTGCCTTTTTAAGCTCTTTGACCTGTGAAAATTTACAACAATAGGAGGTATGCATTAATTTGCTTGTTTGAAGCGAACGAATCATCATTAACCAGCAGAAGCTAAAGAGCATCTTACCACTTGAAGTATGATGTCATTGTGTGCACGAAAGTGGGTTTGAAGGAAGCCAAAAGCTGGAGAAAATATCAATATTCAGCACATTAAACATTTTCAGATAGAATATGAACCAAGATAGACACAATAAATCCACCTTTTAGGAAAGAATCAACAAACTTCCCACCATACTTCACTGCCATTGCATGCACAGCGAACAATTTGAATCACGAAAAAAGGCCCAATCTACTGGCTAGAGTCCTGACCTATCTTAGTATAATACGTCAGGATGTATTCAAGACCGTTTTCTTAAGTTGCAAAGCAGATCAGCCAGCTACTTTCTAGTTTCATGGAGTACAGATAATACTTTACCATAGAGCCACAACACCATTTCCGTTTGGAAACAATAGCTCTATTAACATAATCATAGGAGAAACAGAGAAATTAACAGATTACAAAAGGGGAAACTATCCCAAGAGTCAAAAGTGGCATCTTTAGCTGGCATATTGATTTCATGTTTGCCTTCTTTTATGAGCATCAGTTCCAGATTTACTTCTAGACAAATATGGATAAAAAATGGAACCCACAGTAATGCACATAAAGATCTTTCCAAAAACTATTCAATGTGGTTCACAATAAATAAATAAATAATCACTCTTCAAATAATACCATAGATGATCTAATCCATCTTGTTGCATTAGTACTCCTAGAGCTCTCAGAGCTCCAGTACTCCTTGCATCAGTCCATTTGGACAATCCGATTGGACTAGATGTCCCAAGGCAACCACGTGCACTATAACTTACATTACTCTGAAAGCAATGGAGCATCTCTCCATCTCCTCCACTTTCTCTTCTTTCTTGGCCTCAGCAGCAGGTGCTTCAGCAACAGCAGCTCCACCACCGGCACTTGTAGCCATAGCAAAGCCACCACCACCAGAAGGCATTGAAGCAAACTTCTCCCTACATAATGATAATAAATTAACAATAACATCTATCTATCACATAATGATAATCCAAACAATAGCAGGGAATTACAATTACAACTCACATAGTTAATGATCTCATTCTAAAGCCCTTCTCCCTCCTCCTTTACCCAGGCTTGGGACCGGCAATGCAAGGAGTTGCATTGGCGGAGTTAAAAAAGGGCTTAGGCTCCATTTGGTTTGAAAAAAAAAAATTTGTATTCATAAATACTAATGTGATGACCAAATGGAGCCTAAAACTATAAATATGTTCAAATAAAGTGCAAAATCATTCAAAAGTTTTTTTTTTTTTTTTAAAACAAATCAAATCAAATAACATATAGAATAACTAGAAAGAACATGTAGACTATAACTTTGTTGAACTATAAAGTGCCAAACATCATATAAAGTAACTTTAAAAAAAAAAAAAAAAACATGCACACTACACATGTTCAATTATAGAATACCAAATTTGTACAAATTATTGAATTCTCAAAGACTCCTTCACCCATTGCACAAATGATCCTAGACCGGCCTCTCCAAGTGTAGATACAAACCCATCTTCTTTCCACAAAGGAGCGTCAGGTTGTATAACCTCAGTCAGGACAACAACAAAAGCTCCATCCTCCAACGGTTCGCAATGGTCAACTGCATTTGGATTAACTTCGTGTACTTGACCACGAGCAACTACGCCACATTTTCCAAAACCAAGCAAGTCGCATCTCTTACCGATACATATAATATCCGGTTACATTTACACATAAAATGGCATTGGTATTGTTAGCGTTTATAATATAATTGTAAGCTCAATACATAATAAAATTTATACTTGCATATCGACGATGCCTGAGTAGATCTAGTGGCTGGTGGCGATGAGAGATTTTGAGTATACTGTGCCTCTTTTTGCATATCCACCAAGGCCTTTATATCAACCAATGTTTTCTTCGTCTCAAATATCTCTTGTGCTAGGCTCTCCTTTTCTTTTGTCACCATCTCTACCTTTGAACGAGCAGGGGCTGACTTCTTCAGTCCTATCTTGCTTATCAAACAACCTAGACCCCGCATTCGCCCTCACTGTTAGACCCAACCAACTGTAAAACATTGTGAATCAAGTTATTAGTTAGTGGTACGAGGGGTGCACCTGCAACAAGGTCAAGATACTAGACAACTTTGTTCTTGCTTATATGGGCTCTTAAGTAGACTTCACATCTACCTATCTCGACATCAGAGGTAAAATTCATCTCCATCGCCTTTGGCACATTACATATCGTTCAAATACACATCATTAATGGAGTTAGATGAATGATAATTCAAAATTAAATTCAATTTTAAACTATAATATCTATTTTTAAATACATACCATCTGATGGCGAGTAACAGCCATGCTGCGCCTCCCAAGACAAGCAGGTCCTTTTAACTTGGCCCTATTGACTTTATTACTTGCGCTTGCTCTCTTGAATTCTTCGGTGGTATGTTGATTCACGAAGACCCTCCAATCCTCCATAGGGATACCTAGAGAGGCAGGATTATCTCTCACAGCAGTAGGATCCTTGTTTTTAATATATTTTTCAGTCAACCTTTTCTTGTAATTCCTCTATGCTTCATTGATGCATTGTGTAACGTATATAAGACTTGCATCCCAACATTGACCCTCAAACTCATAAAACTGTGACAATGTCTCTGTGACCATTTGAATGTGTGCATGAGGCACCTGGCGAAAGTCCTGGTATATGATCGGGATATGAGTACGGGTGAGGACACCGACATGCAATGCAAAGTCTCTGTGATCAGGACAGTCCTCATTCGGTTGCCCGAATTCATTCGTCTTTAGGACTTTTTTCCTATCATGTTGCACATGTAAAGAAACTCCCCTAATAATGCCTCTCTTTCTAGACGAAGAAGAAGCTGACACAATTACATAAAAAGAATAACAGTTATATATACACATTGTTGATTACCGCCAATATATAAAAAAAAAATGAAATTTACGTATCTAGTTAAGGAGAAGTATCTTATTACCTTTGGTGTTGCTCGTATCTGTACTCCCAAGCAAATGCGCACCCAATACCTCTAGTTGTGAATCCATGTGCCTATTTCTTCACTAATGGAAAAAACAAACTAATGGTTAAGAAATAATTTAGATAACAGATAAAGTACAAATAATTCACTATATTATTCATACATTGATTAGATTTCCTCCAATAAATATCATTTTGTTACATGCTTAAAAAATACAAACAATTCATTAGATTCTCCTTGATCGCTTTTTTTTCTTTGTTTTCTCAACTACAACACTGACGTCTTCTGGTTCATTGAATATCAACTCGTCAACAATTGCTAATGAGGTGAGATCAAGTCCTGCATTGGCATTACTTACAACCTTTAATCGTTTTGATAGAACGCACGTCTCTTCTTCGACAAAAATATTTTTTAGAACCTCCAAGACCACATGCTAGTCAGGATTTTTTGGATCTCTGGAGTAGAAAACTTGCGTGGTATGCTCTACAAGAATGAAGAGCTCGTCACCAAGTTTGTCTGAACTATAAAGGCTGGACAAATTTTCTAATCTCATATTTGCTTCGACATCAAAAGAAACACCATGATGCGTCACCTTCACCCAATTATACTTAAATAGGACGTGTTTGTACCCTGTTCGGTACTCCAATTGGATAATTCTATGAAGGATTCCGTAGTAAGGTTGATTTTCATCCACTGCATTCATATCCTTAGCACTCGATCAAAAGGTTGTCATACCCTCTGTCATAACCCCACTATTTTTTGTTCGTTTTATTCTCCTCATAGTCCTTAGTGACGAAGAGGAAACCATTAATACAATACTTATTGTATTGCATAGAAAAAGTGAGAGGAGGCCCTCTCACTATATCTTTAAATTCTTTATCTTTAGATTCAATGAACCCTGGTTGCCTCTTCAACCAAGGTATGAATTCATCCTCGCTAAGCACCCTGTTGGTCCTCTTGTAGCATCGCTGTAAGAAATCTTTGTGCTTCTTACACAATATTCGATACCATTGTTATATTGAAATCGCATAAAGTAAGGAAGATATATACATATGAACTTATTATACATACCCTTCCCACGCATCGTAGTTGGGATGACTCTTCAGTACCCATGTACGAGCTTGTTCATATTCGATACCCACTAGGATAACATTTTGACCCAAACCTACTGGACCAACATCGTCATCATTAAGGTTATCACTAACGATATCTTGCAACTTATGTAGTCTTAGAATGACTTCGTTAAACTGTTTTTCCAGCTTTTTCAAGAGGCTTGTTTTCTGTTTTCCTTTATATTGGTTGCAAAATATAACTGTCTCCTCTTGGATGTACTGTTCTGCAATACAACCCTCGGGTCGTGTCTTGTTACAGACATAAGCCTTGAATGTCTTCATGAACCTGACAAAGATAATGATACATTACATATACATACAACTGTAGATGTTAAGACGATTTATTCTTATTAAGCTCATACTGTACCTTTCGAATGGATACATCCATTGATAGTATACAGGACCACATATGCGAGCCTCATAAGCCAAATGGATCGACAAATGCATCATCATGACAAATATCGATGGATGGCCTATAATCTTAAGCTGACATAACATCCTAGCCATGCCCCTCTCAAGAGTAAGGAGAGTTTGAAGGTCTACAATTGTCGAGCACAAGGCATTAAAAAAGATGCAAAAGCTTGTAATTATAGGATGAATGACCTTCCTATCCCTGAATGCATGTTGGACGAAAACTGGGAGCAGATGTTGCATCAACACATGCTAAGAATGAGACTTTATTCCCTTTAAATCCAAGCAATCTTCCTTTACGATGGTCTTCCAATTCGCACTAAAACCGATCGAAATACGTAGCTCACGCAAAGTCTGGATGAAAAGCTTTTTCTCTTCTTTTCTTAGACAAAAAGGACCTTGTTTCTCAATCACCTTGCCATTGTTCTTTTTCAGTCATAGACGCTTCTTAATTCCCAACTGTTTCAAGTCCCTACGCGCATTAGCATCATCCTTGGTTTTGTCTGGCGTGTTCAACATCAAGGCAACAAGGATTTCACATATATTTTTCTCGATATGCATAACATCAGAGTTGTGATGCACGGGAATATCTTTCCAATACTCCACGGTGATTCAACATCATCCGCTAGCTCTTATCGACCTCCATCAATACCCCTCATATTCCTCTTCCCAGTCTTCCCCCACTGCATATTTAAGTTTGCGGTTTGTCTTTCGACCTCAATCCCGTCCAGACAGATCGTTTGACGTCGTATCTCCACCTTCTTATTGAACGTGTCAGCACTTGTGTCCTTCCTAGCCTGGTTTAATATTGGCAACCATCATCTGTGACCCGTATAAACATGTTTCTTTCCATATTGGAGTCGCAAAGAATCTGTGTTGGGACCACATACAGGACAACCATACTTACCCTTGGTCCTACAACTAGAAACGTTACCACATGCTGGAAAGTCGTGGATTATCTAGAGCAAAACAACATGCATGTTAAATTTGTTTTCATGGTATGCGTCGAACGTCGTGACCTCTTTTCACCATAACTCTTATAGTTCATCAATCAATGGTTGTAAATAAATGTCAATATCCTTTCCCAGTTGTCGCGGTCCCTCAGTAAACAAAGTCAACATAGTAAATAGAGGTTTCATGCAAAGCCTTGGTAGAAGGTTGTACGTCACACACATAACGGGCCATGAACTATACGACATACTGAAAGCGCCAAATGGGTTAAACCCATCATTAGCCAAACCCAATCGAACATTGTGAGGCTCAACTGAAAAATCTGTATACTTGTCATCGAGATTCTTCCATGCAATAGAATCAGTCGGTTGCTCCATCTTTTCTTGTTGCAATTTCCTAGTTGAGTGCCAACACATTTCTTTCGCCAACCATGACACACTGAACATTCTTTGTAGCCTTGGTGTTAAATGGAAAATACCTTAACACCTTCATAGGTACTTGAAATTGTTTTCTCTCATAATTCATTTCAATCTTGTACCTAGAAGTTTTACAATTTGGACAAATGGTTTTCATCCCGTTCTCTCTCCAGTACAAGATGCAGTCATTTAGAAAAGCATGGATTTTCACATAATCAAGACCCAACTTTCTAATGATCTTCTTCGCTTGGTAGGTATTAGTTGGGGCCTTGTTATCGGAAGATAACACCTTTTTTAGTAGTTGAAGGAGCTCTGTAAAGCTTTTTTCACTTCATTCATGATTCACCTTTAATTTGAAAAGTTGTATAATGAAAGTCAGCACGATGAAATCTTGGGGCCCAGGGTATAGCTCAGTCATTGTGTCTCGTAGATTTACTTCAAACTCATTAATTTCATTTTCTCCAAAGACGCCTTCGACTACAGGGGTCACATTCGGCTCATCCTGTACAACTTTATCTAGTTTATTACCACCGAGTTTTTGAACGATCACGTTGTGAACCTCATTGAAGTTCGAGAAACTATGGTATTGTTGAGAACTTGATTCACGTTCAGTACACTTAGGTGATACATGCTGCCCATGCATGTTCCAAACCTTATAGCTTGGGTCGAATCCATTTTTCATTAGATGTATTTCCAAATCATCATAAGAAACCGAAAAACGTGCATATCTACAAGTGGTGTATGGACAAGGAATGGTTTCTCTACCAGGAAGGTTTTCTCGTGCAAACTTTGAAAAACTTCTTATTCCAGAAATAAAACGTAAGTCTAAGAAACTTAGTGTCCCTATCCATTACAGCCGGATCCCAATTAACCAAGGGGTCCATTTTGAACCTGCACCTTACCAATAAATAAATATTTTTCATCCATTCACGAATCTAATTCTAAACACGTGCATCTATGATCTTGATTTGAAACCAGCTAAAACACCAAAAAAGTTTTGAAATCTTATCTCAACGATGAGAAATCACAATGGTACTTTACATGTATGTGAATGACAAAAGAAGACTGTATTTTACCCCCACTATGATGTATGTGTTTTTATCCATGCTGTCCATCCATTTTTACCCCTCATTTTAGGGCATGAGAGGTAGATCCAAATCCCAAGTGGACCCCACAACAGAAAACAATGGTAATTGAATGCCAATTAAAAACTTTATATAGCCCGTTGTAATGTTTATTCGTGAATGGTTGGGGCTCAATTCCGTATGAGTTCTTCATTGTATCACTCTTCTTCTTGACCATTAGAAATTTTTTTGTTACAAACCAATTAAAGTATACGAATCATTTACAGTCATAAATGATTCTGAGGAGATAAAATGTCATGAGAAAGTAGTCCATCATGAATACGAAAACATCTACAGAAGACAGAAAACAAGATGGTAACACCTACAAATATTGTAGATGTTCAAGCTTTCCAAGTTCAGGTACCAGATGGCCTGATAGGTTTGAATTTCCAAGGTCCCTGCAAAATAACGGAATCCTACAATAAAAAAAGGGATGTATCATGGCAACAAAATAAAATTCTCCAATTAAAAGCTAAACACTACAGCACAAGCCTCTTCCAAAAACTGAATTGAGGCTGAATTTAATATGCAAATCAGACAGTAGACTACTGATCGGCTAGCCCATTGTCAAACCCTTGCCTCCATATGGAAATGGGTTGCCACAGCAGTCCTCAAAACAACACCAAAAAGCATATCTCCTTGAAATAAAACATGAACATGGTCCCTTGGCTACTGTGATGCAACCGACTGCAGAAGCACTGACAAAGATATGCTAAACCACCTAACACAAGGGCATTACGTAATGGTATCTGCCAACTTGCTAGCCAATACCTAGGGGAGATAGAAATAATTATTGGTAAAATTCATATTAAAAAAAGAAAAAAAGCAAAAGTGAGGATCCAAATATGTTTTCTTTTCTTTTTTTTTTCTTTAGTACGAATGTTGTTTGATGGGCAATGCCAGCTTGACCTGCTGAAAGTCGACTGAATAGGCCCTAGTTGAACACAAACTAAGCATGATTTGGTGTAGTGGAGCCTGTTACATACAGATACAACAAAAGATTCAAAAAAAAAAAAAAAATTTACAATGATTTACCTCTTCTGATATTTACCACAATAATCCACTCGAGTTTGGGTTGAGCAGTTTGGCTGAGGCTGTCAAGGTCCTTGAGCTGGTTCGGTTTGGAAAACCCAAACCGCCAATCCGATTTGAATTCAGGTTGTGTTTGGGTTGAGCAAATGCAGGTTGAGTAAGGTCAGGTTGGGAATAATCCATGTAACTCGGGGCATTCAAACATTGGAAATCTTGAGTTCCATGGAATTCAACAGAGGATTCCACATATCCTAACAACGAGCAAGTGAAGAAAAAATAGCCAAATTCCCCATTGATGATCCTTGACTGGATACAGAAGACGGCCAAACAGCAACACCAACGTTCTTGCATAAAACACATGCATGGGGCATCTTTGAGTGAATCCAAACTGCACAACTTGAGACCAAAATCGCTCTTTCAAATCTCGAAGGTGAAATCTCTAATTCTAAAAATTCTCAGATTCCCAAAATCCTAAAATCCACAAATCCCCAATTTGTAAAATCAGAAAAACCCAAATTCAGGGTCACATTCAAATCTGTAAGCCCTAAAATCCCCAAATCCCTAAATGAGGGTCCACATTCGAATTGAAAATCCACAAACTACTAAATCCCCAAATTCATAAATCAACATTGAGATTGAGAGAGATTGAGAGAGAGAGAGAGAGAGAGAGAGAGAAATACCTCGCGTTCGTGAATCTAATCCAATCAAGCTTCCGAGAGAGAGAAAGGGAGGTCGTGATTGAGAGAGGAATGAAGGTGGTGCGTGGGTAGGGAGGGCCTTGGACCACCGCTCGGCCAAACGAGAATGGGCAGGGAGAGAGATGGGGAGTCGAGGATGGGGTTGTTTTTGTCGGGAGTCGAGAGAGAGAGAGAGAGAGAGAGAGAGAGGGCTGTTTTTTGTGGGTGCTGGAATGAAAAGTGGGCGCGAGAATCAAATGGGATGTTTTTTTTGGGCGCGAACGCCCACTTGAGACGAACGGTGATGTGTAAGGGCTACGTGTGGCCCACCATAATGTATGTCATTTATCTGTGCCATCCATTAAATTCATCTAATTTTTAGGGCATTATTTTAAAAATGTGGCAAATAGAAGGCTCACATGGACCACACCAGAAATCAACAAAAGGCACTTAAGATCCATTGTTTCCTATGGTGTGATCCACTTGAGCTTTCAATTTATCTACTTTTTAGGGATAATGTATTAAAATAAATTTAAAAATAGATGGACGGCTTAGATTAAACACTAAAATTGTGGTGGGCCTCATAGAACTTCTAAAGGATGTGCCTTAGCCGTAGTGGAAGCTATTTATCTACGGATTAAATCCGTAGTAATATAACTACGGTTTATATCCGTAGTTAAAATCTTTGATAATTCATAGCCTTTGCTTGATTTTTTAGTGGTGATAGCAACCCAAAATGCCATATGCTTATGGATGTAATGCAATATATGATGTGAATGAAATGACTAAGCTGGAGTGTGAAGTCGGGATGATAGTACGTGGTATCACAGGCTACAGGGTCCATCACAAGGGACTTCTATCCAAATGAAACGGTAATGATTGAATTCCCATCATAAAACAAACTCCATTGATTCTATCAAAATATTTATTTGCTAATTTACCTCTCTTTTTTTCTTTTCTTTTTTTTTTGTACTATAGTCCACTCGAGATTTGGATCTCCTTCATTTTTTAGATCATGGCTAAAAATGAGCTTTCAATATGAACGGACAATATAAATATAGTAACGTACATCACAATGGGCCTTATGGTAATTTGTCTCACTCACATTGGTGGATCCCGATTGCATCGGTGGCCCCTACCTATTGGACAATATTGTGTAGCCTTTGTCATAATGTATGTGTTTTATCCACATTGTCGATCCATTTTTCCAAATCATTTTAGGGATTGATTCCAAAATTGAGTCCAAATCTCATGTGGCCAGCAACTTTCTTAGCCCATTATTAGTCACTCACCAATATTTCATACTAAATGGCTCACTTGATAATTGGATTTGTTTCATTTTTTGTATAATGCCGTAGAATGAATTGAAAAAATAGATGGAGAAAGTGGATATAGAATACATACATCAAGGTGGGCCCACATTAAGGGTCAAGGTTGGGGGCACGGATTAGCGACTAACAGGTTGAGTAGCAAGACTGGGTAACGAAGTGACGTCTCCAAGTTTTATGGGACCCACCATGATGTATGTGTTGTATCCACACTATCCATCCATTTGGAGAGATCATTATAGGGTACGAGACAAAGAAAGAGTCAGATCCAAATCTAGATTGGGCCCACCACAAAAAACAGTGGGAAGAGTGACGCCCACCGTTGAAATCTTCCTAAGGTCCACTATGATGTTTATCTGAGATGCAACGTGTTCATAAGTTAAGACATACATGAAAGAAGGAAAAACACAAATTTCAGCTTGATTGAAAATTTTTGTAACCCTTAGAAATTTTTAACGGTGCGTGTCACTCTCAACTATTTTCTGTGGTGGGGTCCACTCGAGCTTTTTATTTGACTCAAAGTTCTTTGGATCATGACTAAATTGATATCTCCAAATGGATGGATGGTCTAGATACAATACATACATCATGGTGGGTCCCACATAACTTGGTGACGTCAACTTCAATCACGAGCGGCACACCACGCAACCCCTGTCGCGGATTAGGTGAGTGGGACCCTTGACTGTGGGGCTCACAATGATGTGCGTACCTTAAATCAACACCATCCAGCCATTTTGAAAGTTCATTTTAGGGCATTATTCTAAAAAAGAAGCCGAGGCAAATTTTATGCGGACCACACCATAGGAAATAGTCATGATTTAATGCTCACAATTAAAAACTCCATGGATTCCACCAAAATGTTTATTTGCCATCCAACTTGTTGATAAGGACACAAACACCTATATGAAGAGACTAGACAAATATAATCTTGATTCAAGGATTTTGTGGCCCACAAGAAGTTTTTAATTGTCGATCACCACTATTTCGCGTACCATGGTCCATATGGGATTTGGAATCACTTCATTTTTTGAATCATGTCCTAAAATGAGCTTTCAATATGGATGGACGGTGCGGATGTTGTCACATACATCACAGTGGGCACATAGTCAGGGGTCCCACCCACCTTGGTGGATCCGAGTCTCACCTAATGCGCTCCCCCCAAATCCGGGTGGGGATGTGCGTACTACCCACACTTAGATCTAGCCAGAGATGAATGGTTCCATCAAAGCAATTTATGGGTGTTTACACCGCCCATCCATTTTTCCATATCATTTTAGGGAATATGACAAAAAAAAACAAGCTAGATGCAAGGCTTATGTGGGCCACATTATAATAAACAATGGGTGTGAGGCGCCTATTATAAATAATTTCTTGGGGCTATAGAAGCCTCTGATCAAGTTGATTTTTGTGTTCCCTTCATTCAGGTTTGTGTGACCTTATGAAGAGGTTAGATAGCAAATAAGCTTTCCAATGGACCCTAAAAAGGTTTCAACGGCAGTCACTCCATTCCCATTGCTTTCTATAGTGTGGTTGGCTTGAGCTTTGGATGTGTCTCATTATTTTGGAATTATGCTCTACGATGATATAGAAAGATTGATGGGTGGTGTGACTCTAACACATAAATCATAGTGGGCCCAGAGTAGTGTCACACATTAAAAGTTGGATGGTGTGTTAGGCAAACGAGAAAGTGGAGGGCAATTTTGGATTTTGTAAAGAGAATCCACGGAGCGCATTCTGTATTCACCATTAAACTAGAGCTCTAGTGCGGAAAAAATTCAGCAAAAAACTAGGGAGCGCTTTCCATGTTCAGTGTTAACAAACAACACTAAAAGTTCATTTTTCACCTCAATTGCTAAGGAACTGAGGCTAAAAGTCTACTTTTTAGCCTCGGTTGCATAAGAACCGAGGCAAAGAGTATACTTTTTAGCCTCAGTTGCATAAGAACCAAGGCAAAAAGTCTACTTTTTAGCCACAGTTGCATAGGAACCGAGGCGAAAAATCTACTTTTTTAGCCTCAGTTGCATGAGAACCGAGGTAAAAAGTCTACTTTTTAGCCGCAGTTGCATATGAACCGAAACCTAAAGTTTACTTTTTAGCCTCAATTGCATAACAACCGAGGCGAAAAGTCTACTTTTTAGCCTCAATCGCATATGAATCAAGACCAAAAGTCTACATTTGAGAATATTGAAAAAATAATAATATTGAAAGAATTAATAATTTTTAAAAATTTTGACAATAGTGAAAAAATTGAGAATTTTGAACAAAAATTGAGACAATTGTGAAAAAATTGAGAATTTTTCAAAAAAAAATTGAGAGTTTTGAAAAAGATTTGAATTTTGAATTTTCTAAGAACTAAGAATTTTTTAAAATTTTCAGAACTTTTAAAAAATTAAGAATTATTTTTTTTTTGAAAAATTAAGAATAAAAAAATGATAATTATGAAAAAGTATGAATTTTTAAAAAAATGAGAATTTTTTAAAAATTAAGAATTTTGAAAATTTTTGAAATCTTTGAAAAAAAATAAGAATTTTGAATTTGAGAATCTTAAAAAAATTGGAAAATTTTAAAAAATTGAGAAATTTCAAATAATTGAAAATTCTGGAAAAAAAATTAAGAATTTCTAAAATTATTAAGAATTGATTTTTTTTTTTTGATAATTTTGAAAAAATCGAGAATTTTAATTTTTTGATAAATTTCAACAAATTTATAATCTTGAAAAAATTTAGAATTAAAAAAAAAAAAGAATCTTGATTTTTTTTCTTTTTGAGAATTTTCGTAAAATTGATAAAATTAAAAATTAATTTTAGTGCAGGAACCCAAAAATGAAATAGATCCAAATCTCATTTTGGGCCCTGCAAATGAACGGACTCGATTTCCGCCTTGCCGGCCACGTGTACTGTAAAGAGGTGAGTATAGCATGTTCCATTTCTTACGGATCCAATATATCATCTCCATGGCTTTTATTCATTTTGGAACTTGGAAGGTCGAAGCAAAGCTCTCTTTCAAAATCCCTAAGCTCCGAATGGAAAACAGAGCGAAATCGCATTTTACTTCTGCAATTCTATCCGTCAAAATCCCCGAGCTCTAAAAGGAAAATAGATCGAAATCGCATTTAACTTCTGCAATTCGATCCTTTACAATACCTAGAAACGTCGATTCTGTCCTCTACACAAGCAATCTCTTTGCCAATTTCAGGTGCTCGTTCTCTCTTTTTTTTTCTACTGATTTCTCAACTGAAATCCTCTCGAAAATCAAAAATCGGGGCAGAAATCTCTCATTTTCATGCGTTTTCCCCATTTGGCCGTTCAAAATCCAATTTTCGCATTTTTTGGTTCGTTCTGAGGAGTTTTTTTTTTTACCGAAATCTTGCTCAGGAAGTGGAAAATCCTATTGTTTCTAGCTCATTTGCTGGATTTGAGCAGTTTCTGCATTGCAATATCATCGATTAGGGTTTGGTGTTCGATCTGACAGCAAAACCTTGTTCTCTGCGGCGAAATCCGCATTACAATATCAGCGATTAGGGTTTATGTATTTAGATTTTAGAGATTTATCTTTGATTTATGTAATATCATGCATTTGAAATACATTTTGAGATTTAGTATCTTCTGATTTGCTAAGATTGAGATGTTATTTTATCATTTAGAAGAATCATGGTGAATCTTCACCCGAAGGGGATTTTTGATACTCCAGTTGTGTGTGATGCTTGTTACACAAGCATAAAGAAATTGTACATGTGGCTTACATACAATTAAAGTAAATTGCTTAAATGACAAATCTTTATACTAGAGCTCTTTTTCTATTATTCTTTTTACCATATCCTTAATTGAGGGTTGGTTACACCTATGGCCCACACTTCCTAATGCTAGGGAATGCAACATGTCCAGGTAATATTGGAGAGGGTAGAGCATTTTGCTCAGTCAGTTTCTGTATACGAAGATCAAATATTTCAAAAAAGAGCTCGTATTCAACAGGTAATTGGCTTGTTCTTATTCTTATTCTCCTCATCTTTGTTTATCATTGTCTGACAAGCTTGAAACTGTCATGCTTCTTGTTTTTGGTTGTATCCACTGAGAAGTAAAGTGATGAGTGAAGGATTTCTAGAAGGTCTCTCTAAGCAATTGCATTTGTCTACACCCGAGAAAATTGGTGTTGGTCTTGCTCTGTCAGATTCAGGAAATACAGATTTTAGAATCAGAGGTAAGTTGAGTTGATTCTTATACTGTTTTTATATTTTCTAAATTAGTTGTGCAGGTTCCACTTTGAATTGTGGCTGAGTCCAATTGCCCAACTAACATGTATTATGCATATTTCTATAGATAGCTATCTTGTATGATTTTTTTAATTATTTTTTTTCAACTTTCAATTGCAAGGGTATTACTTAGCTTCATGAACTCTGTAATTAAGGTGATTAATAAAATTTTATTCTATCAGCCAACATAGTTCTAAAACTTGCCATGTCAGTCTAACTCAGTCGAATTTTGGATCACCATAAGTACTCGATAACCAATTTAAATGGGAAAATTTAAAGGGTTATTCTTGAAATTCCTTTTGGAGGTGAAAGCATTTTGCTGTTATTCATAATTTGTAATATGGTAAATTATGCATGGTTATATTTGTATTTGAATTATTATAATAGCTTAAAATGTTATTTAGATATACAAAGTCATGTCCTGGTCAAGTTCTCCAGTCGACCCAACCCGACACTGTTCTTTCATGTCCAATGCCCTTCTTGTCTTTCTGAAGATCTCCTGTTCTTTTTGCTTTAATCAAGAGCATCAAGTTATGTCTAGGAGATTTGACATTAGATGCATTTGGTTTTGAGTTCTGAACCCAGTAATATGTTTAGTTGTCATACTTTGTAATGAGACATCCCTTGTTTTTTAAGAAAATGTATGATTCTCTGCAGATGAACAATCTAATTCTGCACTGAAATCTTTCTACAGAATATATTAAGAGGAAAGACAACATTAAAGAAATATTCAAGATCAACCAATATTTTCGGAATCACATTGGGGCTATTGGCTGAGATAATAAATTCAAGGTAAATCCACCTTTAGCTTTTAAAATTATTAGCTATTCAGGCAATACAACATGCAGTTGAAGATCTTTTCAAATCATCCAGTTCTTTTCTTCCTTCCATATATATATATATTTGTCATAGTCAAATGAAAGAAAAATGGCGAAACATGGGGAAAATGATGGAATTTTTCAGTGAAACTTCAGGACATGCCTAAATACACATATTTGCATATTTATGAATAAAAAATTACAAAAAGAATGCATTAAATAATAAGTTTTCATTTAATGGGGCCCAAAAATCTTGCTCTGTTGTAAGAAATCACTCCAATTGTAACTAAAATGAGTTCATATAATGCAAATGCAAATAGCATATAATAATTAAGCCATGCAAAAGTTAATGAACTAAAAAAGTACACCTTTCTTGAGACATGGAATCTATATAATGGTATACTTGGTAATGATGGCTTGGATATGGCAGTTGTTTGACATAATGACGCATCCATCCAATTTTTCAGATCATTTTATGGTATAAGCTCAAAAAATAGGTAGATCCAAATCTCAAGTGAACCAAATCACCGGAAATAGTGTTGATTGAATGCCCATCATTAAAAACTTCTTAAGGGCCACAAGTTTTGCGTCAAATTGGTCTGTATGACCTAATCAACAGGTTGGATGTCAAATAAACATTACAACGAACCCTGGGAGGTTTTTAATGGTGGACATTCAATCGCTACAATTTCCTGTGGTGTGGTCCACCCAAGATTTATATATGCTTGATGTTTTGGATCAAGATCTAAAATGATGTGAAAAAAATGGATGGACAGCGTGGATCAAATAAATACATCACGATTAAGCCCACATAGCATCAACCACTAGCCATCTAGCTAACATCACTAGCCAAATCATGTCCTAGCGTAAGGACTTTGTGTACCCACCACAACGCATCTGTTTTATCGTGTTCCCAATAACGAGGTGGCTACTGGACAGTGTTCCATGGGCCCACCATGATATATGCCAGAAATCCACCCCATTCATCCATTTCAGCATATCATTTTAGTACATGGTCCCAAAAATGAGGTAGATCCAAATCACAAGTGGACCACACCAAAGGAAACAGTAGCGATTGAATCCCATCATTAAAAACTTCTAAGGTGTCACAAAAAGTTTTCGATCAAGCTGATAATTGTGTTTTCGATTCTGGTGAAGCATATCCAATGATCAAATGGACCACCTGAGAGGTTGGATGGCAAAAAAACATTACAATGGCCTTAGGAAGTTTATAATGGTGGGTGTTTAATCACCATTGCTTCCTTTGGTGTGGTCCACCTGAGATGCAGATCAGCCACATTTTTGGGCTCATGCCTTAAAATTATCTGGCAAAATATATGATGGCATTGATAAAATATATCAAATCATAATGGACCCCACAGAGCACCGAGCCACCGACCCTGGAGACCTAAACAAGTTGGACGTGGAAGTCGATTGCGCACCGTGTAAATTATTACGTTGAGTGGACCAAGTCAACTCTGTGGGGCCCATTGTGATTTATATACTTTATCCACTCCGTCCATCCATTTTACCATATAATTATAGGGCTTGATTCCAAAGATGAAGCATATCCAATGATCAAGTGGACCACACCGCAGTGAATAGTGTGAATTGAACGTCTATCGTTGAAAATTTCTTAGGGGCCATAGAAGTTTTGAATCCGTGTAATTTTTGTCTTTTTCCTTCATCGATGACTATGTGATTTTATGGACAGCTTGGATGACAAATAAATATCACTATGGGCTCTAGGAAGTTTTCAACGATAGGAATCATTGTCCCCACTGCTTTTTGTGGTGTGGTCCACCTAAGCTTTGGATCTGTCTCATTTTTTGGCTCATAACCTAAAATAATCTCTCCAAATGGATGGACCATGTGGATATAACACATACATCATGGTGGGGTCCACGGAACTTGGTGACATCCACGCCACCAAGGTCGCACACTCCACACCAACACACGTAACACCTAATCCGCAAACGCGGATTTCCTGCGAAATGCGCTAGAAAGTTAGGTGGGGCCCAATGTGATGTTTTTGAGAAATCCACACCGTAAATCTATTTTCTGAGCCCATTTTAGGACTTGAGACCAAAAGTGAGAAGGATCCAAGACTCAAGTGGGTCGCACTAGAGGAAAAGGTGGGTAGGAAAATTCCTACCGTTGAAAACTCTCTGGGGTAGAAAGTGATGTTTACATGTCATCCATACCATTAATAATGCCATTCCTATTGGGATGAACTGAAAACACAAATATTAGCCTGATTCAAAACTTCCGTGGCCCCTCGAATATTTCAATTGTGTACGTTTAATACTCACATTTTAGGCCCACTTGATTATTAAATACGGCTCATTTTTGGCCTCTTGTCTTAAAAATATCTTAAAAAACAGATGGACGGAGTGGATTTCTCACAAACATCACGGTGGGCCCCACCTAGGTGTCCAGCGCAGGAAATTCCTGCGAAAAATCCGCGTCCATTATCACTTCCGCTCCCAGTAAAAGGGTTTCAAAACCCTAAACTCCCGCAAAACATTCCTGTAGAAGAGAGGGAACCCTATAATCCCGAAAATCTCAAAAAATTCCTACGGTATCGCATATTCTTCGCTGGAATCATCATTTGATAGGGCCGTGATCAACGATCCTATTCTAAAGGTACACTTCCAAAAGTTTTTTTTTCCCCCTTTTTTACGATTTTTTTTTTTTTTTTTTTTTTTAACTTACGCAGCCCCCGATATTATCGTCCCTTTTATTGTCAAAAAGGAGTTGTTGGCTACAGTTATCCCTTGACAGGGCTGCGATTTCTGGTCAACAACGGTATTTTACAAGAAAAATCGATAAAATCGTCGAATATTCACGATATTAGGAAGAGAAACGAAAAAAGTGAGTTTCGGTGTCGCAACTCCGGCGACACCGATAATATCGGTAAATCCACCTTTAGCTTTTAGAATTATTAGCTATTCATGCAATACAACATGAAGTTGAAGATCTTTTCAAATCATCTAGTTATTTTCTTCCTTCCATCTATATATATATATATATATGTCATAGTAAAATGAATAAACACTGTGTAGTATAGCAATCAACAATCCAGTGTACATGCATGTGCTGACTTAAATTCTTGTATTGTCTAGTCTGTTTCTCTACAATTCTTCCTTTATCATACAGGTCTATAAAGCTGTTGATGCATGTAAGAATGTTCTGAGAGGTTTACATGACAGCAAGATTGCCCAAAGGGAGCTGGATCGGGTTAGTATTTTCCCTTTGCTCACCTCACCTTATCCCAATTTTCTTGCAATACTACCACAATCTTTTGTTTAAGGGGCCAATTGGAGCCTTTTAAAACCAACTAGATTCCTTTTGAAGCATAGGTTTCCTCTAAGCATGCATCGGGTTAGTTGATTCATTGTAGATACCTTACCACGAGAATTTCAGCGACACTGTAAATTTGCGAAAAAAAAAAAAAAGAAGCTTTGATTTTGAATTTTTTGGTATTTAGGACAAGCCAACCTCTCAAAAGGACACTTGATTGTTCAAAGTCCAAACTATACACAGATCTTAAAAGTGGAAATGATTATATGCAAGTGGGAGATTATTAAAAAAAAACCAACCCTCATAGGTTATTAACATGATTAATAGAACTAAGTAGGATTTTTTTTATAAAAAAATCCTCATAGGTTATTAACATGATTAACAGAACCAAATAAATGGGTTCAGATCATTTATACAGGTTATGAGAGTCAATAACATTCTTAAGTTATTTATTATCACCATTATGTCAACTCAACTTGCTTGCTTTTTCTACCTCAACGATCACAACGGCCGTCACAATTGAAGAGATTCTGAAGAAAAAAGGGCTGGCTATTGAGAAGAGTAAGCCCAACTTGGGTTGTTGCCTATCATGTTCCCTTGTCAACACTTGCGAATTATAAATAATAATAATCTATTTTTCCATCATGAGCAGGGATTTTGATGTCTACAGTTGACATGAAGGATGAATCCAAGGGCCTTCTCATTCCAAAAGCGAAGGTTGGCACTGTTAATGCTAGTTTTTAATATTTGTCATGTCAAATTAATCATCCTTACTACCTTCTTCTTCTTCTTCTTTTCTTATTTGAAGTGATCAAATTCAAATACCCATGTTTTTTAACCAGCATGGTTGATTATTTCTGCGGTTTTATCAAACCACCCCCCTCCATTTCTTTCAGAAAGACACAAGCATATAAAATTCTTCTCTTTGGCTACACTAGTCACTTGATCTCAACAACCAGACTCCCGTTTACTTTTTATTTTTGGGAGGTAGCTGTTTGCATACACTGATGTTTGCAGTTGTAATGTTTTTGTTCTTACTTGTTATAGATTGAGGTATTGCTGGGGAAGACTGAGAAATTCGATGATCTGATGGTTGCCGTTGCTGCCAAAGGGAGGCAGTTGGAGATAATAAAGCATGATGGCAAACCATAGCTCTGGAGTTCCATCATATTCTGATTTTCATTTCTTTTTTCCTCCTAGTGTCCTGTTTAAGTGATAGAGGTTAGGGAATTTTCAAGTAAAGCTGCTGCTGTCATTAACTGAAAAGAGCAGAGTTGAGAGAGGCACCATGCAGGTAGACATCTTGGGATCATTTCATCTGTATGACCTTTTTCTTTCCTCCTTTTATGGGAGTTGTTGATGATACAGACAATCTGTTGTTTGGTGGTCAAACTGCTATTGTATTGTTTGAGTCCTGTTTCTGCATCTTCCTTTGACTGATGCTGACTGATTGACAGCAAACAATAAAAGCTTTGGTGATCTTCCATCTTTGTTGTTTCCAAAGGATATCGGGCAGATATTGCCTTAACTAGTATTGTCTAGAATCTGAAAGTAGATTTAGCTTCGGTTGGAAGCAATTGAGGCTAAAATTTGGATTTAGCTTCAATTGGAAGCAACTGAGGTTAAAATTTTGATTTAGCCTCATTTCGAGAAAACTGAAGCTAAAAAGGTTCTTTTAACCTCACTTGAAGAACCAAGGCTATAAAATTCATTTTAGCCTCAGTTGCTAAAACTGAGGCTATAGCCTTTAGCCCTTCATTCAGGTTTGTGTGACCTTATGAAGAGGTTAGATAGCAAATAAGCTTTCCAATGGACCCTAAAAAGGTTTCAACGGCAGTCACTCCATTCCCATTGCTTTCTATAGTGTGGTTGGCTTGAGCTTTGGATGTGTCTCATTATTTTGGAATTATGCTCTACGATGATATAGAAAGATTGATGGGTGGTGTGACTCTAACACATAAATCATAGTGGGCCCAGAGTAGTGTCACACATTAAAAGTTGGATGGTGTGTTAGGCAAACGAGAAAGTGGAGGGCAATTTTGGATTTTGTAAAGAGAATCCACGGAGCGCATTCTGTATTCACCATTAAACTAGAGCTCTAGTGCAGAAAAAATTCAGCAAAAAACTAGGGAGCGCTTTCCATGTTCAGTGTTAACAAACAACACTAAACGCCGGGTGCTTTCCAAATTCTGCATTAAGTGGAAATTTTCAGCATTACCAAACAAGACCTTAATTAGATAATAAGGCCACTTTTGGTAGGGACTGTGCCAGAGATCCAAGTGGGGATCTAGATCGATCTCACGAACAAACTATCCATTTCGATACTCTCTATCTACATCTTGATATTAATACAAAATGGTCCATTTCAATACCATCCATGTCTTGAATGGACGATTGTTTCGATGGTATCACTAGATACTTTATCCAGTGTGACACAATACTATCATTCTGATATTAAACCTTTCATGATCAATATTGAAATTGAATATGGATTGAATAAAAAATAAAGAGATTCTAATAGTTTGAACTGTGTTCAAGGTCAATTTAGAAACAACAAGAATATCTTCCACTAGGGAATGGAATCACAAATCAAGCCATTCATGGCCATCAATAAAACCTAAGGAAATAAATGGTTTAGCCTCTTGTGGTGTGAGCTCCCTTGACCATGACACTCTCCCTTCATAATCAGCTCCTGGCCCAGAGCACTTATACTGTCCATAAAATACAGTCCTGCATAGACCCAAAATATGATTTTCCAAATAATAAGAGAAAAAGTCAAAACTAGAAACCAAAAAATGAGCAAAAATATGATTTGAAATTGCCAAAAAATTCATAATCTAGAGAGAGAGAGAGAATCACATTATCATATCACAGTTGAGATTATCTGGGAAGCCATTTTGAGTCAGATTGTGTAGAGGATCCCAATGCCTTTCTCCCTTCAACTTTTCAAAGATTTGGAAAGAGAAATGAGAGAAATGCACAGGTTTGTTATTCAAAAAGAGAAATGCTATATAGTTGTGTCATGCTATCTTTCACTAATATGCACTTGTGCAGGACATCCGTACCATGTAAATCATAGGACCCGCTATGAAGATCACTTGGCTGAAAAATCATGCTAATTTACCTGTAAGATGGGCCACAATATTCAAATCAATGAATAACCTGTGGTCGGACTAAACATACAATCGTGGCACACTCGGTGAATGGGTTGGCCTAAATTTCTATAAGGTTGAGATTCATATAAGATGTACCATTTTTATGGTATGAATGTCCTACAAAAGTGGCATGTTACTAGGAATTATGGTACAATATCACAACTTATGGTATTGTTGCCTATAGGTGATCAATTCTCTAGAACTAAATTGGATCATCCTAACCTTATAAAGTGACATTGGTTAGTTCGATTTGAGATGATAATTATATTTTATTTTAACCCTTGCAGGACAAGTCACAAATGACTTCTTTATGAAGGGTTAGGATTGAAAGAAATCAAATCGTAGGCGCTAATCAAGTTTAAAAATTGCCTAACATTGGACTATAGCTTTTGATGATGAAAACTTTGTAAGTGGTTATCAAAATTACTATTATAAAATATCGTTAGAAAGCTATTGACGAGTCCTATATCTTGGTTGATGATCACGACTGATTTCACAAAATAAGGTCATTTCAATGTCAAACTTCAGTTTGGAAAAAAAATAAAAATAAATTATTTCAAGTATGGTGATAAATTGAAGTCCTATGTTTTAGTCATTTAAAGAAAATTGTTACCAACAAACCATACCATGCATCTATGTTCCGTTATGAGTCTTTTATTTACTTTAACTATTTACAAAAATCAATTCAAAAGCAGGTCATGCCCATTGACCCGCCATAATAAAGAAAGTAATGTGGTACTTACATTTCTCTATTCCTATCACCCCAATTGTACCATCCTTTTGGAGTGATGATCTTGTCCATGTAAGTGTAGGCGAAAACCACCCGAGAGAAGGTGCCCCATGCTCTCCCCAAGTATAGTGCTCCTGAGCCAGTCACCTTACAGTTGGTGAAGGAGAAGCCTGTTTCCTCTAGCAAGCTTTCCCTCTTTTGGGCAGTTAGTGCACCATAGGTGTTGGTTATTGCATGTAGGTGGCAGCTCTCATAGAGTGAGTGTCCATCCCCAAAGATGAAATCAATGGACCCCTCTATGTAGCACTCCTTGAAGTAGTGCCTACCTTTGTGATCATAGAGTGTATCCTGGGCCCCATGGAACTTGCACCCTACAAATGCTGCTGTGTCAGCTGATATCCTCAGTGCCACTGCTTGCTTCCCCAGAGCTCCTGATGGAGGTAATGGTGCCGTGTTCTGCATTTCCATTGTGGTTATTATCGTAAACATGATTGTCATCAACTGAAAAATGAATGACTTAAAAAGGGGGGAAAAAAAAGAGCATTAATATCATGGTAATATGTTAGTTGTGGATGGCTAATGAATGAATAGATACCCATGCCAAACTTTGGATGGATCATGGCTCAAAAATCAAATTGATCAGACAATACTAACTGATGGAACCATCATGGGGCCCATTTATGCAGCCCGTGGCGGGTGGGCCCCACTAAATACATATGATATGAGTCTCCTTTACTGTAGAAACTTTTTTTACTGGGAAAGATTCCTAGCTAGTCTCATCTAAACTCCTGCTCTCTGCTTAAATGAGAGGGTTTCACAAAATCTTGTGTTTACACTCGGCTGATCACAACTAAATTGTTGGTTCAGAAGGTGCCATGTGGCAGCTATGCCATATGTAGTGAGGATAAACCTCAAAGCTAAGAGGCTAGTGGAGTATTTGTGTAGGGGAGATCAAGGCTAGAATATGGGAAAAGAAACTTAATTACAAAATTAAAGTCCTGCCATAAAGCAACTCTGTAAAAGGAACAAGTCCAGTCATGTCAATACCGTATCAAAGCGTCCTACGAATGTTGCACAATCAAAATATATAAAAGCTTATGGAATCTCTCCTATACACATGATCCAATGCAGTATGGTATGCTTATGTGAAGAATGAAGGAAATTTACATGGCCGATCATCCAAATCTACCACCATTTTAAATCTATAAAAGCGGCATTCGAAAAAAAAGAAAACTCAAGGTAGTGATAAAACCATCACAAACAACCTCTCATAGTGCAATACCATCATATCTTAGTTTTATCCTGAGTTCCACAACTCCTTTCTAGCCCCACCGCAAAATGTTCGGAGTTTAGCATAACTCAAATCGTTGTTGTTCCAATGCCATCACTGCTGTACACATATGAGTAGTGTAAATATCCATGATCCACCATCATTAGATCCTGATCAATTGAGTCATTATTTAGAAAATCACCCCAATCACATTCTTTTGACCATATGCCTCAATTGTTTTTTTACACAAGTAATCGCATATATCTATATTTTATTTATTCTCTGTTTATTTTATGTTCTTGATGATTGTACTAATCTTAATTATAAATTAATAAAAACCGATGATTCAACCTTTAGTTTTTAATTCTTTTCAACACTACTGTATAATTGAGAACCCAAGGCCCACGATCACTGTTGAAAGAAAGGTCCTTAACTTACGACAAAAAGATCTCATATAGAAGGACTGATACTCCCCATTTTAAAATACTTTATTATTGCAACATTGGTAGTTGGACAGTCATGTCAACCTTCACATGTTTGATCGTATGTTTAATTTAACATCCAATTCAAGTTAAGTACAACTACAACTTTGGCAAGCCTAACACTATTTTAATCACACAAATTTGAATGAACACGGGTTATTTGCTGATATGTGTGGCCTCGTGTGATTGAAGTGCAACTGTGCAGAGGAGAGAGAGCCTCGTGTGATTGAAGTGCAACTGTGCGTGAGAGAGAGAGAGAGAGAGAGAGAGAGAGAGAGATTCCTTTTCACGTTTTATCCGTGGATCAAAGGTAATTTTTCCCTCTGGCAACATCCAAGCCATTTGATGGGAGTGGTAAAACCATGCATTTGAGAGGTACGAAATATTTTTTACAGCTAACCTATCATTTTCATTTTCCACCGTGCTCTATCCACAGTGGGACTAGCAACAATTTGTATGGTTCATCTGCTGCGAAATGCTCGAAGCGAAAGTCTGCTGCATCCATTCCTTACCACCGTCTGATCAAGATTGGCCACATATGCGAATGGTAAATATTGGGCTATGATATAATGGGCTATTAAGAAAACTGAACCATTTTCAAAAGATTTCCAGACCTTAAAGGTGATGTTCTTGGCAATGAAGTATGGAGCATTGACAGCAATGGTAGCAGAAGCAAAGGTGCCCAATGGCTTCCCGTTCCGCCCGATTCGATCTGCAGTGTCGCCCCACTGAATGACGGTCTTTCCCGCTCCGGCGCCCAGGAGGCTAATGTAAGGCTTTGTGGCAGGAATATCAACCTTCTCCCTATTTTTTCAATCAAAATTTTGAAAGAAGAGCTTGAATGAGCAACACAACAATTTAGCACATTTGTGTGGGATCTATGCCACTGATCAGTTGGGGGATCCACTTATTAGGTGGCCCATGCATGTATGAAAAATGTGGGCAGATAGCACAAAGCTGACCAACGATCGATATTAAAAAAAACCCATGTGGCCCACATTACAAATGGACCTTCTTGATCAAGAATTCTCTCAATGATGAGCACTACAAAAGCAGCTCACATATCGCAAATTGGCGTACGTCCCACTAATCAAAACGTTAAGAGAGAGATAGAGAGAGGAAAAGAAATGTTACTACTTGTAGGTGCCGGAATGGATGGATATGACGACTCGGCAGTGATTAAGATCAGGAACGGAATCTATGGCTTTTTGGATGGACTCGAAATCGCCAGCGCCGTGGTGTTTGGCGACGGTTATAGTTAAGCAAGGCTTGTGTTTGTTCTTTGCTTTCTTGAAGAGAGAGTGCCTGAGAGTGCCCATCTGTTTGATCCAATTCAAGTAGGCTTCTTTGATCACTACCCCATCAGAGCCATGAAAATGCGGCAATGACGCCGTGCTTACTATCATTAAAATCAGCAAGAAAATCCTTAGAACCATTGATAGAAGAAGAGAAAAAAAGAAGAAGAACAGTAGTAGTTTGTTGAGGAAGTAGTGATAGTAGATTAGAAGTAGTAGTGTTTAGTAGTAGAAAATGGTATAGTGTGAGCATCTCATCTGTGCTAATGTGGGCCTCACTTTGAAGTTGACCGAGCAGAAAAAATCAGTTCAGTCCACTCATCAGGTGGCCCACATAGGCACGGGAATGCAAGACTGTCAGGGAATTTCTTCTAGATTTTTTGTTTTTCTACTTGGGTGGACCACCATACGGGTGAAATGGAATTTTTATGCTGGATCAACTGCAAGGACCTGATAGAGGGGAGTTCCTCTGACCCAGAGCTCTGCGGGACACACCAGGATGTCCATGTGAAATCCATTCCATACATCAGTTTCTACATGTAATTTTAAGATGTGAGCTCAAAAATGAGGTAGACCCAAAACACAATGGGGCCACAATACAAGAAACAATGGGGATTGAACATCCACCATTGAAATCTTACTGGGCGGCCAGGAAGTTCCAATCAGGCTGATATTTATCCGTTCCCTTCATCCAGGTGGGAATCACCATATGAATGGGTTAGATGGCATATAAACATCAGGGTGGGCCCAGAGAGGTTTCAATGGTTAGTGTTTCCATCCTCACTGTCTCCCTTGGTATGGCCCATTTAAGCTTTGGAACAGCCTAATTTTTCAGTCCACAAACTAAGATGAGGCTACGAAATTGATGGATGGAGTTGATGTCACACAAACACTACGGTGGGCCCCACAGATCTTTTATCCACGGTTCAGATGTCACTGGCCGACACACGTGCCAGGTTTCATTGAGAGGGTTGCATGTGGGGGACTAGAAAAGTTCTAGTTTTTCTGATAGGGTGTGAGTGGCCGTAAAAAAACACAATGGAGGGAGAGGATTGGCAGTTGGGTAAGGTTACCGAAAAGCTGTTTCAAAGACTCTCAGGCTAGATTCCAAAAAGACAGGAAGGTGGCAGAGAGGAATCTGGCGGGATGTGACGATTTCACTATGGTGTGCGTCTTGACACCATTTATTTAAATGTTCAAGACTCGTGGGTCGTGCATGTGGCATTCATGTACATCAATCCAGGCCGTCCAATTTGCACACCATTGCTGATGGGACTATCTTAACCATGCAATTGGTGGGGCCATCGAATGCACAGTTTAAAACCAAATTCAATGGCCAAATGCTCGATATTGTCCCATCATTGTTTATTTCCGGCTACGATTCATGGACGTGGATTTCATGTGAAAGTCTTCCCCAAGAAGTTCCTGAGTTGGGATGGTAATTAGGGTCGACAGTGATGTTTGCGAGAAATCCACTCGGTTCATTTGTTTTGTTATGTTATTTCAGGACATGCTACGAACATCCAAAACTCAAGGGGACGGCACGAGATGAAACAGGGGAGATTATATATCATGAAATAAATAATTACAAAAATGACTTTAGGGCTGACCCACCCATTTACATGTGTAACAAAATGCACATGCGTGAGATACACAAGATACAATATACTAATAAACAACAACATATCCCATGTGTACAGTTTTATAAAATGCTCGTTGTAGCTAGCAGCTCCACCACAAATTTGTTTTATAAAATGCTCATTGTAGCTAGCAGCTCCACCACAAACTTGTTTTGTTCTATAGGGATACCACTTTTGTAAATTTTTTTTTTTCCTATTGACTATTTACCGTTGGTGAAACTTGAAAGTATTTAAGGACATGGTTTCCAGCATAATATTTAAGAAAAAATAAAGCGGACGGATATAAACTTTAGTATATAGGGAAGGAGACAAAGGACTTATTTGGTTTTCTAATTTCTTAAGAAATGCAAAGTAAATGAGGTATCATTAACATTTTTATACGTTTGTTAAAACTGTAATTATAGCTCAAGATTTGAATACATTTGTAAAGGAAGTATATAAAGTAATATTCATTATATCTTCACACTATTAAATTATTATTTTTATGGTAATTTTTGGATGAAACAAACAATTACAAAATCATTGATAGGCACTCAAATGTAAGTTAAGTTACCGAGTTAATAATCATTACTTATTTATAATCATTTACTGTCCTAATTGAAAAACCAAACAACCACTAATGGGACAGTGATTACCTTGAGGGCTGGTGACCCAATTATGTGGAGCTACACTGACGCATGTGTTTTATCTACCGTGTTCATTTGTTTTGCAAATCATTTCAGGACATGAGATAAAAAAGGAAAATAAAAATAAAAATAGATATATCCAGAGCTCAAGTAAGTCACACCACAAAAAACAATGTTGATAATAATGACATCCACCGTTAAAACCTTCCCAGTGATTTTTATGATATTTATTTGTCATCGAGCATGTCCATGAGGGCCTGTTTGGCCCGGTGGATTGGGAGGGATTGAATGGTATTAGGGTGGATGGCATGGATTTCTAGGTAATGATGGTGTTTTCAGTGGATTGTCTGGAGATCCATGGGATTGCTATATCCCTGGATTACTATACCAGTCTGTTTGGCGGGCCCGGCCAATCCCAAGATTAAACCTTCCCATCCCTTCCAATTCCTCAAACCAAACACGTCCCAACAAATTTGAAGGGATTAGGGTGGATTGGATGGGATTTAAAGTTAATGATGGTGTTGTCAATGGATTGTCTTAAGATCCATGCGATTGGGATCAGATCACCGACCCTGTTTGGCACGCTAGGCCAATTCCGGGATTTGAATTCCAATCCCTTCCGATCCGACCTGCCAAACGGGCCCTGAGGTAAAACGCTTGGGATGTAGGGAAAACACAGATGCCAGCTTGATGATAAAAAAGGTGAAGCAGGGAGTTCAATTCTTAGTGTGGTCCACTTGTGCTTTAGACTTGCCTCATTTTTGGGCTTATATTGGAGAACTGGATATGCAGCATATATAAAACATAAAACGTATACATCACAGTGGGACCCACAGAGTCAGGTCACGGGTCTCCCAAAAATCTACCGCTCGCGGATTAGGTACTACCCCGAGCTGAGGCTCCGATTGCCACTAAGGGGCTAACATGATGTATGAACTTTATCCACACCGTCCATACAGTCTTCCATATCATTTTAGAATATAATCCCAAAAATAGAGAATAAAAAAGTCTCAAATGGCCCACACGGTGGGTATTAAATTCCTACCGTTGGAAAATTCTTAGGGATCACTGAAGTTTTGGATCAAAATGATATTTGTTTTTTCACTTCATCGGGGTGTATATGACCATATCAAGAGATTGGATGGAAATAAAACGACAAAGTGGGCCCTAAGAAAGTTGCAATGGTGGTCGTCTTTAGCACCTCTGCTTCTTATAGTGTGGTCCATTTAATCCTTGGATCTGTCTTATTTTTGGTACAGTCAACTAGAATTATATGAAAAGAGGGATGGACGGTGTAGATAAGATACATACGTCACGGTGGTCCTTCAGTGGCCCTTGGAGCCTCCGTCTATCCCGAGCTCCGAACAGGCGGGGGTAGTACCTAATCCGCGTCCCCATCCACCTCCTCACCAAAGGGTCATGTGGAAAGTACAGGGTAATTTGTGGTGACAACTGATCACAGACATCTCCTAAGTATACCGGCTTGTCATGCAGATGTGGCCACCTTTTTCTCGTCTAGATAATCCGAACCATGCAAATAGTAGTCCAGGCGAAGAAGCGTGCCACACCTGTATTTGAGTAAGACCACCATGGAGTTGTCAGTGTGGCCCACCTTACAATTGAACGGTCCTGATTTTTATGCCAGGTGATCTTGATGGTGGGGCCTACCTTTTCCAAGGCATGGATCAGGTGAAAGATGCGAGTGCGTAGGTAGTATCACACTGATCGGACCCTTCATGTGGATCATGTGCCACAAAATAGGGTCCATCAACTCATACACGTGTGGGATCTTAATGACTGTATCCTCGGTGCAAATAAATGAATTGTTTTATCGGTTCCATATATGTGTGGCCCACCAGATGAGTTGGTCAGCCTAACTTTTGGGTCAGGCCATCTATCTATTGGGTTCCATCTAACACACGGATATAGTATCCTGCATGTGCGACGTGTTCGTGTGCATGAGCAATTGTGGGTACCGTGCATGTGAGTTAGCAGACCCGTGGTTTTATGGGAGAGAAATAATCACATGCAGGCAAGATAGGACAACTTGTGGTACCTTAGCATCTTTTCAGCTGGTATATCAGTACTTATTCATTGCACCAATACCATAATAGAGTGTTTGGTGCATGGCCTATAGTGGGATTAAGTGAGATGTAATTACAATAAAAGCAATAATAATTGAGGAGCGTAGTAATTGCAGCAGGAATTAGATGTATACAACGAACCTTATTTTGTGTTTGGTATGTAAAATTTTCGGACTCTGGCAAAAACTCATACATGTGTTTGAGACATACACCACATCAGAGTGTAGCCTTTGGCAAGTTCCAATGTGGGATGCTAGGTGGGCCCATAGTAATGTTAGTGAGAAATCCACCTAATTCATCCGTTTTGTAAGATCATTGAGGTAGATTTAAAACTATCATCGGTCAACTATCTCGATCAGCGGCTAAATAGGAGGCTACTTTACAAGCTGCCAAAAGCCAATTGGAAGCGATAAAGAGATCGATGCAGCAATTTGCATCTTTTGAATTGTACTCTGTAGTAGACTACGGTACTACAAACGGCTGCTTAGCCATTTTTGTAATATATTGTCCCTTTTCAACTTATTTCCTCTTTTTCCGTTCCCAGTTAATTACCTACTGATTTATCATTAGAAAATCGGTACAACATGGGCCAATTCCTAATTTTTAACTTTAACTGCTTCGTGCTCCTGGTTGATTGGAACATGTAGCGATAATATCACAATGATCTCTCTAAATCGTAGGTGCCTAGGCCACCTATTTGAACATTCCTACGCCCTTTACTTGAATTCATACCACTTTCTTCTTTATAGTTCCACTCTGTATTCATGGCTTCCAATCCTCCCTCCCTCGTTGCAGGCGCTGAATACTATCTTAAGGAGATTTATTAATGTGGTTTGAGAGAATACTCTCAACCCTCATTATTTTTTGTTGTTAATTACTTTGTGATGGAAGCATCATCTTTGGCTGAGTCGGAGGCCAGGCTTGGGAAATTCGTGCAGATGTTGAAGCATCTGTATGTCATGGGCAATAGATTCCATGAATTGACTTTCACTAATAAAGTAAACTCGGAATACCTTTGACTGTTGTAATCAAATGTCTTTAATTTGACCGTGCTTCTCGATCTGTCGATGGGGCTGTTCGACTCGAAGTCCAGCAAGCACTGTTTTTTGGAGATCCGGGTCGCTCGACTAGTCGAGGGTCAGGCTCGACCGGTCGAGGGTGCCCTTCGACCAGTCGAGGGTTACGCAGATTCTACGTGGATTTTGTGCAGACTGCGTAAATTTGAAGTGGTTTCGCGCAGATGCAGAAGATAAGTTTCCTAAACTATAAATAGGGGTCCCTGGGGCTATTATGGGGCATTCTAAGGCTTTCTAAAAGTTTTTCAAGAGTTCCTAAAAAGGTTTTAAGGTTTCTAAATGGTGTAAAAAGGGTGAGATTTGATGTTGTTCGAATTGGGTAAGTCTTCTCTCTTTGTAATTTATGCTTTCATGGTGGAATTATATCGCTTTATGCCGTGATTTTTTCCTGTAAGGGTTTTTTACGTTAAATCTTTGTATTCTCTTGTGAGTACTTTGTGCCATTAGTTTGCTATTATAGATCTAGATCTGTGTGATTCCTCAGCACAAATCCCCAACACACCTAAGATTTGGATCTGCCTCATTTTTCAGTTCATGCCTTAAAATGAGCTGGGAAAACGGATGGAAATCACGGAGTTTTACAGCACTGACCAGTACCTACTTAGGTGTTGTCGTTGTACTCTTAAGGAGCGAAAGTCTACTATGACTGATGATGATTGGAATACTCTTGATAAGAAGGCTTTATCATCGATCCGTTTATGTCTCACGGATGAGGTTCTCTACAATGTCATGAGGGAGAAAACTGCGGCTAAGTTATGGGCGAAGTTAGAGGATGTCTATGTGAAAAAATCCTCTGAAAATCGCCTACACTTGAAGCAGCAGTGGTATTAGGATAGGGGAGGGTGGAGATCTGGAGGCTCACATCAGCAACTTTAATAAATTGGTTTGTAAATTGCTGGATATGGAGGAAGTGATGAAAGATGAAGAACAAGCATGTATGTTGCTGAATTCTCTTCCGGCGTCATATGAGTCATTCAAGGACACAATGTGCACCACGAATAAAACCCTGAGTGTCGACACCGTTATCTCAGCCCTTCAAGGGAAGGCTATGAGAAAGCTTAACGTCGACATGAGGATATCTTCTGATGCGCTGCTTACAGGGGGTAGGAATTCTGAACAATGTACATGTTCTAGGTCTAAATCCAAGGGCAAAGGCAAAGGAAAGGTAAAGTGCTAGAATTGTGGGATGGAAGGACATGTGAAGAAGGATTGTACAAATCCTAAATCTAAGAGAGAAGATTCTGAGGCTTCATACAGAGAAGCCAATACTACCATGTCAGATGGATCGAGTGGATGTGATGGTGATGTTTTGTCTGTGTCTACGATCAGACGGTTATACGATGATCGTAAGGACAAGTGGATTCTAGACACATGGGCATCTTTTCACATGACTCCTCATCAGAGTTAGCTCACCAGCTAGAGGAAGTGCAATGGTGGACATGTGTTTATGGGCAATGGATTTGCCTGTAATATTGTGTCTGTTGGTACGGTGCGTATCAAGATGTTTGATGGGACAGAGCGTACCCTGACTAATATGAAGCACGTTCCTAACATGAAGAAGAATCTGATTTCTCTTGGTGTACTTGAGGCAATGGGCTTCAAGTTCATAGGTATTGATAGTGCTCTTAAAGTATCCAAGGAGGCATAAGTAATCATGAAAACGCAACAACTCGATAACATGTACAGGTTGATCTGGAGCACTTCGAAAGGTGAAGCTGTAGTGGATGTAGCGGATTCCACCTCTGCACGTGTGTGGCATGTTAGGCATGGCCATATGAGCGGGCAGGGCAGGAAGGTTGAAAAGCGCGGACAGGGATACAGAGCAGGTGGAGCAGCCACCTGTGGGAAGAATCACACGACATAATCGCGGGATATCGGCAAGGTATATGGACGACTCTAATATTGTAGGAAATTCATCTTCTGTTCAATTGGCTTTAGATGAGTCTGGTGTTGAGAAGTGGAAGGTGACTATGAGCGATGTGATGGACTCGTTGTACCAGACCGACATATGGGAGCTGGTGGAGCTTCCAGTGGGCGAGAAAAGTGGTTGGATGCAGGTGGATCTTCATGAGGATACAATATAGATACAGAGTGAGGTTGGTAGCAAAGGGTTATGCTCAGAGAGAAGAGATCGGCTTCTCAGAGATATTCGCGTCGACGGTTTAGCAGATATCTATTAGATCCGTGATTGGCGATGATTGGCCAATGTGATCTTGAGCTTGAAGGATGGATGTAGAGTCTGCACTTCTGCAAGGAAAATTGGAAGAGCAAATCTATATGAAGCAACCAGAGTGATTCAAAGTTAAAAGGACTAAGAAAAGACTTTGCAGACGGTTGTGGTACGACTTCTCGCCTAGGCAAAGGTTTAATAACTTCATGGTGGGTCAGGTATTTTATGTTGATGAAATGTAGATCGTCAATTATAACATGTCTAAAATCAATGTACTGAAGACTTGGTTAAGTGGAACATTTAGGATGAAGGATCGAGGGGCTACAAAGATGGTTCTCAACATTGAGACTGGAAGAACAGTAGGTTTTGGTAATCACGGGCAAAATACCTTGGGTAGGTATTGACCAAGGATGTGATGGACCGGGAAAAATCAGAGAGCATTCCCTACATATCTCTCCTCAAGTTTTCCTCAGGACATGTCCCAAAATAGATGAGGAAAAGCGTGATATATCTCATGAGCCTTATTCAAATGCAGTGTACCACCTCAGGCAGAAATCTCTAAAGACCATATTCTGTAGAAATTATACGAAAATTAATGAAGTATTAAACTGAATTAATCTGTGGATTAGCTTGAACCACTATCTATACAAATGGCAAGACCCAAACCCGTCAAAATCACTCACTCACCGTTACTTAAAACTTGAGATAAATCTCAAAAGTCGGTTGCTCTCGGGAGCACGTTGAAACTCCATATTGGACCTGGACTGCACGTTGAAAGTCTGATGACCGTGAAACTATAAGGTTATGACCACCTTATTGGGCTTGACAACCATCGTTGGAATCGAGCCCAGATAGTATCCAGAAATGCACAACTTGAGCCCTGAGTAAAGTGTGTGAGAAACACGAATACCTTTGAAAAATGAACCAGAACTTAAGTGAATTGGGCCATTACCAGAGCAAAGGGTCAGATATACTATATATACCGACGCATCTCGTGTTGGATTGGGTTGTGTTCTTATGCAAAAGGACAGAGTGATCGCCTATGCATCGCGACAGTTGAGGAAACATGAAGAAAACTACCTCACACACGACCTAGAATTAGCAGTAGTCATCTTTACATTAAAGCTCTGGAGACATTATCTCTACGGAGAAGAGTTCGAGCTCTTTTGCGATCATAAAAGCCTCAAATACATTTTTACGCAAAGGGACCTGAACATGAGGCAACGACGATGGTTGGAGACCTTAAAAGACTTCAAGTTTGTGGTCTCCTACCATCTTGGTAAGGCCAACCTTGTGGCCGATGCGTTGAGCCGCAAGAAGATAATAGAATTTGCAGCTCTGTTGATGATAGAAGAGTAAAATGTGGTAGAGTTTGTGCGAGAGCGTCGCACACCTCCATGTATAACCGCTTATTGATGATCGAATCATTGCGGTACAGAAAGAAGATGAGCTGTTGGTGAAAATGAGAGAGCAAGCAAGTGACAGTGAAGAATCTAAATGGAGGATTGGCTTAGATGGAGGTTTGAGATACTGTGGCCGCCTATGCATCCCGAATCTCCATGACTTGAGAAGGGAAGTCCTAGAAGCTGCTCACAATTCAAAAATGGCAATGCTTCCCGGTAATACAAAGATGTATCGTGATTTGAAGCTTCATACTGGTGGGACAACATGAAGGCCCAGATAGCAGATTATGTATCCGGTTATCTCACGTGTCAGCAGGTCAAGGCCGAACTCACCGACCTCCCGAACATCGTCGGTGCCCATAGCCGAATGGAAATGGGATTTCATATCTATGGATTTCATTTTTCAGTTACCGAAGATAAGAAAGGGGCATAACTCAATTTGGGTGATTGTGGACCAGTTGACGAAATCGGCTCCTTCCCTCTCGATTAAAATTTTTAACTCGGTAGACGACCTAGCTAAGCTATACATCAAGGAGATAGTACGATTACATGGAGTTCCTATAGAGATTGTGTCGGACCGAGACACACGATTCACGTCCATTTTCTGGACTCGAATCCAAGAAGCAATGGGAGTGAAACTGAAGTTCAGTACCGCATTCCACCCACAGACTGATGGGCAACCGGAATGGGTAAATCAGATATTAGAAGATATGTTGTGAGTATGCATGCTTGATTTCAAGGACAGTTGGGATGACTGTCTCCCCTAAGTCGAGTTTGCTTATAATAACAGCTTTCAAGCGAGCATTGACATGGCTCCCTACGAAGCCTTGTACAAGCGCCCATGTCGAGCACCACATTGTTGGGCAGAAGTTGGTGAGAAGAGTATGATTAGCCCAAATTTAGTACAGGCGACCCTCAGCTTCTGTCAAGATTGATATTATTAGACGTCGACTTCTTGTAGCACAGAATAGACAGAAGAGTTACACTGATACAAGACGGCGGCAACTAGAATTTGAAGTCGGAGACCATGTATTCCTTAAGGTTTCCCCAATGAAGGGAGTACTTTGTTTTGGCAAGAAAGGAAAACTCACGCCGAGATTCATTGTCCCATTCCAAATTCTAGATCGAGTGGGTGTGGTGGCATACCGCCTCGCCTTGCCCACACCACTCGCAGGCGTGCACAACATATTTCACGTATCGATGCTAAAGAAATATGTTCTTGACCCTACCCATATTATCAAATGGGAGCAAGTACAGATAAGTGAAGATGCTAACTATGTACTGCAACCAACACGTATTCTAAATACGAAGGAACATGTGTTGTACAACAAGGTTATCCCGCTCGTAATGTTGACCTAAAGTTGTTGAGATCGTCCCTAACGGTGCCGGTCCGCAAGCTCGATGCACCGGGCCCCTGCATTGCATGGAGTGACGGTAATCGTCATGCCCAAACTCAAAAACGAGCTCACAAAATTCCCGATCGCCGAATCCAATCCCGACGACCTCCATAGTACCCCATTCTCGGCTCCCGCCACCCATACACCAGGTTTTGATCCGGGATCCTATAAGGAGGATTTCAAACACGATTTGATTCGTAATGAGCATAACCATAAGCATAACCCACGAACAATAACCACAAGAACACTATCACAAAATCTATTATGATCAAAAACTTTTGAGTACAATGCGTATGAAAGGAAAATACAAGATGATGATAATAATAAAAACTCCAAAAGCTCGACTGCACGTTCCAACTCTGATGGAGTGGCGGTAAGTTACATGCATGTGGCTAGAATTTAGGGAGAAATGGTCTAAAGCTCAACCTTACCTTGGATTGAATGGGGTTTCACTCCAACGGCAATTGGGCCGACGCTTTTCGGCAATTAGAAGGTGTAGGTGTGGGGATTCCTAAATCCTAAGCACCACAAAGCACAATCACCACCCAATCTCCTCACTTTCCCTCTCTCTCTCTCTCTAAAAATTTATGTTGCTGAAATTTCAGCAAATGAGGGAGCGGGCTAGATTTTTATATATCCAGAATTATATCAGTCGACCCTTCTGTTTGGTAATTTCCTTCAATGGCCACGTGGGCCCTTTTTTATCATTGGGGTTGTCCTGATGGCCCCCTGGCCCATCTAATTCATGGAACATGTGCCCCACAGCCCAATGAAGGGTTGGACAAAGTTTGATCGCAAACAGATGCGGGGTGTTGCCGCAGTGGCCCGATTTGTGATCAACGGTCACCATTCCATGATCAATGGTCAGATTTTGTGGGCAAGGGTAGGGAATTATTTATAACCTTCAATGTGAATTTAGGAGAAATCCAGCGGTTGAAATGCCCGGATTTGCTGACTCAAGAAACAAGGCCAATTGATTTAAATTTCAGAATTTTCTTCTTCAGGCCTGGTGACTTGCGAGTTTCAAGTGCTGGTGATACGGCACAGTTCACCCATTTCTGGGCATCGTCTGAGCCTGACATTCGCGTGAGATAACAAGCCCAGTGAGGCCCTTGGCCTGCCAAAGTGTCGTAGTTTCTGGTCCTTCCTCGGGCGATACACGGCTAGCACGGACAGTCGCCAAGTGTAGCTTGGGCATCTGGCTCTACGGCCCGTGCTCGGCCCGGCCATGATTTGATTTAATCGCATCAATGGCTAAATTTAGATAAATGTATTAGTAATAGACCCACACGTGCGGTCGAATCATTCGCTCCTGCGTCGGTTCGCCCCTGAGCCTTATTCGAATGCGGTTGGCAGTGTATGTCATAGTCCATATTAGACCGGTTATTTCATAGACTATCGATGTTGTGAGCAAATACCCCGACAAGCAATATTGGGTAGTGGTGAGATGGTAAGAAGACTACATCTTTACTTCTGGGAAGATAGTGATAAAGTTGGTTAGGTATGTGGATTCAGATTACACATGAATTTCAGAAAGTCAACTTCAGGTTACTCATTTGTGCTAGCGGGTGGAGCAATTAGTTGGATGTCCATGTTATCCGACAGGTGCTTGAGGAATGAGGCGTAACTCTGAAGAAGATTCACACCAGTGTGAATCTGGAAGACATGACCACCAAGGTCGTTCATGCAGAGAAGTTCAAGTTCTGTGCAACTTTTCTAAGCTTGGCGATAGCGTAAAAGAATGACGGAGTGTGCACGAGAGACTATGATGTGATGTAGAGATAAGAGAAGATGTTAAGAAACTACACGATTAAAAATTGAAGACATGGTGGAGATTGTTGTTAATTCTGATGTCTTAAATCTTTTGGGCTTCTCGACCGGTCGAGGGGGCTGCTCGACCAGTCGAGGCCCGTTTGACTTGAAGTCCAACAAACAAGTTTTTTGGAGTTCCGTGGTACTCGACCAGTCGAGTGTCATACTCGATCAGTCGAAGGGTCATTCGACCAGTCAAAGCCCTCCTTCGAATAGTCGAGGGTTACATAAATGGTGCGTGAATTCTGCGCAGATTATGTAAATTTGAGATGGTTTCAGAGAGGTGCGTAAGTGGAGTTTCCTAAACTATAAATAGGGGTCCCCAAAACTTTTCTAAAGTATTCTAAGGCTTTCTAACAGTTTTCCAAGGGTTCCGAAAAGGATTTTAAGGTTTTTAAAGGGTGTAGTAAATGTGAGATTCGAGGTTGTTCGAATCGGGTAAGTCTCTCTCTTTGTAATTTATGCTTTCATAGTGGAATTCTATCACTCTGACTCGGAAACCGGCTCACAAAATTTTCGATCGCCGAATCCAGCGTTGACCTTCGTAGAATCCCATTCTCGACTCCGGCACCCATTTACCATTCGATCCTGGATACTACAAGGAGGATTTATAATCATCATCGATTCATAGTGAGCATAACAAAAGCATAACCCACGAACAATAAACACAAGAACACCATCACAAAATCCACTATGATTAAAAACTTTAAGTACAATGCGTCTGAAGGGAAATACAAGATAATGCGAATAACAAAACTCTAAAGGCCTCGACCACACACTCCTGCTGCTGTTATGTTATGGTTGCGTCCTGGCGTTACCTGCACGCATCAATCGTGCATAAGCTTATAGGAAGCTTAGAGGGTGGTGTAAGTGTGTGCGCAATATAAGCGTGCTCGAAATGCAAGGTAGAGTAATGTGAAATCATGGTGATGAGTACATGAATGCAATCACCTGCTATCAAGGCTATGCGGTGCAAGATATGAATGTCATCGGCCAAAACACGGCCGTGCGATGTGAGATGCAACTCAAGCATGTCAATCCTCCTCATATATTAGTACAGGTTCTCATTCGGATAATCACCGAGGTTCAATACACTCCAAATGGCATTGTCGCTCTCTCAGCCGCAGCCCAAGTGAGCGTAAGAAACCTCACTATCCGCCCGGCCAATAGTCCGTCAATACCTATCCGGCATGTCGATAGCGGACCCATTCGTGAGTTGGTCAAACTCAGCCTAGAATTGCCCCCTACCCTCGGGCGAGTAAGGCCACACTACTTTCTAACCGACCATGACACGGTGGGAGACGCGGCCTCCGGTATTCGGCCCTCATGCGCTCATATATCCACTCGGTCTCGATGTTGGAGTCATCCTTTAGTACCATCGGATTTAGAGATTTTTACCCAGGGACATCTATGGCGCCCGTATGCTAGAACCAAATATTTCTGGTATCCAATCCTGCCATCCACGATGTGTCTGTGGAGGCTATGCCCTGATGTCGCTAGGGCATACAGTAACTACAATCACATAAATGCGAGTGATGAGTCATACTATCAGTCATGCAATAGTCCTGCGTGTACCATGCACTTATATGGGACAACTCCGCCTATCAGGGAGCCCATAAACAGTCCGCCCGAAGGCATATGCGATGATCGGTCACTCCTCACATCAGGCATACATATGATGCGAATGATCATAAATCATGGATCTATACTAAACATGTATAAAGAGATGGGCTCTGTGTATAACGGAGATGGGCCTAGACGGCCTCCTTACCACAAGTATGAGGTTATCAGTGGCCTTAGGGAGAGTTATAATGTGGACATTTAACCAACATTATCCATTCAATGTGGACGTCAAACCAGCATTGCTCCTAAGGCGTGGCCTGTTATGAATGTCAATACATATGCTATGGTGGAGTCACACTACAAGGGACATTATATACGTCCTATTGGGCCTAGACCCAAGGGCCCAAATACATCAAATGGGCCTCAAACCATGGGCTCATATATCTTAAGGTGGGCTTTCAATGACGGGCCACAAATGCATCAACATGGGCCTAGTCACATGGGCCTTGCATGCATCACAATGGGCCTCATAATATGGTCTAAAAAATTTCCAAATGATTGGACTGGTTAGATGAAACACATGCATCATGGTGGGGCCCGCTCTAATGGAGGGTGTGGTTTTCAATACATACATAAGTGGGTCCCATGTGGGGCCCACCATAATGTTTATTTTCCATCCAGCCCATTGATAACATTACTCAGACCTGGGGGCCCACAATATGATTTATATGACAACCAAACTGTTCATAAGGCCACTTAGACCTAGGGCCCACTGTACTATTTATTTTCCATCCAACCTGTTGTTAGGGTCACGTGGACCAGGGTAGGGCCCACTGGACCGGGGCTCACTGGAACGTTGGTTTGCCACCCAACGGTCCATAAGGTCACACGGTCAGCGGCGGGAGCCACGGTGATGTTTATTTGCATCCAACCTATTAAAAAGGCCACGTGGACCTGAGAAAACTGGGGCCCACCGAATGTGGTTCTCGAATCCAGCCCACCCATTATGTGTGTCCCACTTGGCTGAGGGTTCAGACCAATTTTCAGCAGCATCCAAATTTTAAATAGGCCCCACCAACTGATTTTATATGTTTAGGCATGTGTTCACATGATTTTAAATGGTGTACCCCACCGGAGTCCCTTATACCGCTGATTTTTGGGGTGATCACCTGGTCCGAGGGGACCCATCAAATGCACGGAGTTGATGTTCGAAAACATCACGGTGGGGCCCACAGCCGGGGCCGTGAGGCCTGCCCCGTTTGCCCGTCTGCCAGCGCCTGCACGCTGCCTGTGGCGCCTGACAGCAGTAGCGCTGCTGCTGTTGCCTTTTTTGTTTTTTTTTTTTTAAAAATGTTTTTCCATGGTTTTCCTGGGGTAGGGCCCACATCAGATCGATCCGATCCTGCCACTGGTCCGTGTAGATCGATACAATCACATAGAGTCCAATATTAGGATGTTTCAGATATACAGGAGCATCAGGGAGTAAATCAAAGGTAGGAACATTGTTTCCTATACCATGACCCGCCAGGAAACCAGGTCAACCTCATTTTTCGGTTCAACGCTTCAAATGACCTGAGGAAGAGGATGGTTGGTTTGGATTGTGTATATACATCAAGGTAGGGCTTGCATGAGAGGCCCACCACTTCTTTTTCTTTTTTTTTTTTTAAAGTACACACCCATGCCAGTATGCACACCCCATGACAAGCTTGCTCGTCCAGCATCCAGTGACGCTGGACGGTGTGGATAAACACATGCATTGTGGTGGGTCCCAAATGGACGTGGCCCACCAAATATATACATATAATATATATATTATATTATATATATATATATAAAAAGATGCATTGAGCCCATCCAAACAGTGGATGGTGTGAATCATCACCTGTAATAGGGTGGGCCACACCGTCTGATGTAGATGGACGGGGTAGATATAACACATATTGGTGGGTCCACACCATCACAACGAAAGAGAGAGAGAGAGAAATATACTGTGAGATAGAGAGGAGGGACCCCGCCACTATGGGCCCTCCTTTGATACAACACATACATCAAAATAGGTCCCACAACAAGTGGGCCCTAAAGATCAAGATTTCAACGGTGGATCACCCACCTTTAAGCCTCCTCCTTGCTCCCTTGGCCTCAAATGCTCCTTGCCTTAGCCTTGGACGGTGGATGATGGGAGATTAATGGTGTGGATGAGAGATGAGAGGGTGTAGATGGAAGATGAGAAGGTGGACCACACTTGGGAGGGAGAGGGAAGCTTGGACGTGTGAGGCTTAAGTTGCTTGGGAGATTTGAGAAAAGAGAGAGAGAGAGAGAGAGAGATGATATGGATGGGTGAGGTGTGATGGGTGATGGGTTGGGTTGAAAATTTTGAAAAAGGGGTATGGTTGTTGTTGAAAATGGGAAAAAGAGGAATGGTGAGGTGGAAAGAGGGTGGACTTTTGAAAAAGAGGGAATGGGTTGATGTACTTAGGGTAAGGGATGCATTTATGGTTGATTGATGGGACTAATTGTAGAGATTTCCTCGAAATCCGCAACGCGCGGTGTTTCTTCGGAATAAACGCAGATCGACATCTTCTAGCCTGGGTATCGATTTAGTGCGCGAGTCGCGGCGTTAGAACCGCAGCGACGACGCGGTCGCTATGATATAAGCTTCGGGTCGAGCCGACGTCGGTGTGCGGGACTTGGTTTAAGATCGCTCGCAAACATCGAATATGATGCGAAGGTTGCCAAAATTTGATCGGAAGGACCGCGGAAGCTAATAGAACGGTACGGACTAGGACTCGGGTCTTACAGCTCTCCCCTCCAAATAAAAATTTTTTCCTCGAAATTTACATAATCAACACAAGAAAATATAAATCATAATAGAAGAGGAAGCAAGGCATCGACATATCAAATCGAAGACAACATACAAGATACAACATGTAATCAATCATCAAAAAGATGGGGATAACGCTCTCGAATCTCAACCTCGCGCTCCCAAGATGCCTCATCAAGATGCCGCTGAAAATTGGTCTGAACCCTCAGCCAAGTGGGACACACATAATGGGTAGGCTAGACTCGAGAACCACATTCGGTGGGCCCCAGTTTTCTCAGGTCCACGTGGCCTTTTTAATATGTTGGATGCAAATAAACATCACCGTGGCCCCCGCCGCTGACCGTGTGACCTTATGGACCGTTGGGTGGCAAACCAACGTTCCAGTGAGCCCCGGTCTAGTGGGCCCTACCCTGGTCCACATGACCCTAACAACAGGTTGGATGGAAAATAAATAGTACAGTGGGCCCTAGGTCTGAGTGGCCTTATGAACAGTTTGGTTGTCATATAAATCATACCGTGGGCCCCTAGGTCTGAGTAATCTTATCAATGGGCTGGATGGAAAATAAACATTATGGTGGGCCCCACATGGGACCCACTTATGTATGTATTGAAAACCACACCCTCCATTAGAGCGGGCCCCACCATGATGCATGTGTTTCATCCAACCAGTCCAATCATTTGGAAATTTTTTAGACCATATTATGAGGCCCATTGTGATGTATGCAAGGCCCATGTGACTAGGCCCATGTTAATGCATTTGTGGCCCGTCATTGAAAGCCCACCTTGATATATGTGAGACCTATGTTTAAGGCCATTTGATGTATTAGAGGCCCATAGGTCGAGGCCCAATAGGACGTACATAATGTCCCTTGTAGTGTGACTCCACCATGGTATATGTATTGATTTTATAGTGGGATATACCTTGGGAGCAATGATGGTTTGATGTCCACATTGAATGGATAATGTTGGTTAAATGTTCGCATTATAACTCCCCCTAAGGCCCACTGATAGGCGCATATTTGTGGTAAGTAGGCCATCTAGGCCCATCTTCGTTTTGATCAGAGCTCATCTCTTTATACATGTTTAGTATAGTATAGATCCATGATTCATGATCATTTGCATCATACGTATGCCTGATGTGAGGAGTGACCAATCATAGCATATGCCTTTGGGCGGACTGTTTATGGGCTTCCTGATAGGTGGAGTTGTCCCATATAAGTGCATGGTACATGCAGGACTGTTGCATGACTGGTAGTATGACTCATACACTTGCATTTGTGTGATTGTAGTTACTGTATGCCCTAGCGACATCAGGGCCATAGCCTCCACAGACACATCGTGGATGGTAGGATTGGATACCGAAATATTTAGTTCTAGCATACGGGCGCCATAGATGTCCCTGGGTGAAAATCTCTAAACCCGATGGTACCAGAGGATGACTCCAACGTCGAGACCGAGTGGATATATGAGTGCACAAGGGCCAAATGCCAGGAGGCCGCATCTCCCACTGTGTCGTGGTCAGTTGGAAAGGAGTGTGGCCTTACTCGGCCGAGGGTAGGGGGCAATACTAGGCTGAGTTTGACCAGCTCGCGAATGGGTCCGCTATCAACGTGCCGGATAGGTATTGGCAGACTATTGGCCAGGCGGATAGTGAGGTTTCTTACGCTTACTTGGACTGTGTGGTTAGGAGAGCGACAGTGCCATTTGGAGTGTATTGAACCTCGGTGATTATCCAGAATGAGAACTGTATTGATATATGATGAGGATTGGCATGATTGAGTTGCATCTCACATCGCATGGCTGTGTTATGGCCGATGACATTTATATCTTGCACCGCATAGCCTTGATACGGCTGATTGCATTCATGTACTCATCACCATGATTCCGCATTACTCTGACCTTGCGTTCTGAGCATGCTTATATTGCGCACACACTTACACCACCCTCTAAGCTTCCTATAAGCTTATGCATGATTGATGGGTGTAGGTGACGCCAGGACGCAGCCATAGCATAGTAGCAGCAGGAGCGTGCAAACGAGCTTTGGAGTTTCTCTCTTTTGCACTATCTTGTATTTCCTTTCAGTCGCATTGTACTTAAAGCTTTTGATCATAGTGGATTTTGTGATGGTGTTCTTGTGTTTATTGTTCGTGGGTTATGCTTTTGTTATGCTCATTATGAATCAGACTGATGATTATAAATCCTCCTTGTAGTATCCCAGGATCGGAACCTGGTGAATGGGTGCCGGGAGCCGAGAATGGGGTTCTACGGAGGCTGTTGTTCGAATTAGGTAAGTCCTCTCTCTTTGTAATTTATGCTTTCATAGTGGAATTATGTCGCTTTGTGCCGTAGTTTTTTTCTGCAAGGGTTTTCCACGTTAAATCTTTGTGTTCTCTTATGATTACTTGGTGTCATTGGTTTGTTATCCTAGATCTGGATCTGTGTGATTCTGCAGCATAAATCCCCAACATCGACAATAAACATCAGCCAAGGAGGACTCTGTAACAATAAGCAAGGCGCGTGAGCTAGCTTGGTACAGTCAATTGCAGTGCGTTCATACGCATCAGTTCAATCGAACCATGCTGAGGATGTTGAAAGCTTATCAAGCCGAGTTGGTAGAAGAACCGAAAGAGTGAGAGTGCACCTTTTATGCCAAGGAGATGGCTATCCCAGAAGATCTTTCATTTTTAGATGAACAAATTGCTTTGTACCAAGCTTGGTCGAAGACAAGTTTCCGCGCTAAGATGATGACTGAGATGCAGTTTCGTCGAGTGGCCTTCATATTGACCAACTGCTTCATCTTCTACCAGTCATCATCGAAAAGGGGGTGAGCTGGGTGTCAAAACAGGAGAAGATTGAAGCTAAAATGCAGGCCCTCCTCAATAAGTTCGAGGGAATGAAAATTTGAGCTGCTAGACCGCTCCCAAGCCATTTATCTTCCACTGTTTTGTTTACTTTCCAGTGCAATGCGGTCGATGACCTGCAGTGCTTCGAATAAACTTTTCAATATCAACAAAATATTCATAGGATGTACTTTTCTTTCAGCAATGCATTTTTTAAGTGATTATCCCAGGACAACTCGAGCTATGTCCGATGGCATCTTCGTTATCGGCCATGCACCTATGTTTCCACTCGGCCATACTATACTTAGCCATTTTTGTCAAGTCACACATGCCCCATCACATGTTGACTTAGCAGGAATAACTGTGCACATTTCTCGAGACACTCCCATTTATTTTGCTACATTCTCCCACGATCTCGGAAACTAATTGCCACACCAACCGTTGGTTTTGGACTCAGAACCGTCACACCTTATCCAATGTGCACATTAACTATAAATCTCAAATCTATAAAAGCATTCCTCTATATTCATGGCACGCTATGAGCGAGAAGATCTGTCAAAATCACTCTAGACGCCATGGATTCTCCCTCCCTCTTCTCTATGTATATTCAGATCATGGAGATCTTTACGGAGGGGATCGATTCCTTCTACCACTCCTTCTTTCTGCACAATCCTTACTCCTTCTTGAGGGACGCTACTGGATCATCCGAGAATGATAATCCTCCACAAGAGGTTTTAAAAATCATCTTGGAACTCTAACATCTCGGGGAGTGTTCACAACCCCAAGTGTCGGGTCGCGATGTAGTAATAATCTCGGTGAGACCGAGGTCGAATCCATTGAGAGAGTAATCTCGTTCGTTTCTGAAAGTAACTAGAAGTAGAAGTAAAAGTAAAAGAAAATCTAAAACTCGCCAATAACTCAAACACTGATTGTGAGTTTTGTAATTGGAACTTGTGAATTTAAAGGTGGGAATTAGGTTGTCAAGGTTCCACTTGTAGAAATTGAAATGCTACTCGTTTGATTCAAGAGATCCAACTGGAATTGGAGTCCTATCTTATCCAGTTGGAGAAAAGAGATGATTGACTCTCTGAACTTCTCATTGATCCAGTCTCAATGGAATAGAATTGTGGAGTTTGAAAGGGATACCATCACCCAACCATGCCTAAGGGACGATGGTGAACAACAAGATTTACCAATCCCACAATTTCAAATAGGAAAAGAAGATATTCAAAGCTATCGCAGACTCAATTGTAATTGCAATCACAACAAACCATTGAAAATTGAAAACATTCATTAAAATCAACTAAAAATCAATGAAGTTTAAAATAAACATGAATCAAAGCAAAGTAAACATCCCAATAACGTTACAAGTTTCACCTCTTAGCCCTAGCTAAGAGGTTTAGCTAACCATAGACATGATTGAACTAAAATCTCCTAAACAAAACATAAAAACTAAGGAAGAAGAAAAAAAAACTCCCGGACGGTAGCTCCACCCTTTTGCTTTTACTTACATGCTTAGATTATGTGAAAAGAATGTGGTTGTGAGTTTGTTTATAAATTATTTGCACGTTCTATTTGGTTGAAAAATGGAATTAGAATCATAGGTGTTCTGCCTTGGGTTATTCATAAAAGATCAACACAATTTCTCTGCCTTGGGTTATCACTTAAAGATTAACACAGGTGCTCTGCCTTGGGTTATCCCTATGGCTTATTTAGTACACATGATTAAATGGTATGGAATCGCATTAGATGGAATTAACACCATTATTGTACAATGATTGCATGTCTAGAAATACTATGGCATTTTGCCAGTCTAATCCCACATTTGGGATCAAATTCTTCCTTTGGGATCAAACACCGTATTAAGTGAAATATGAAATTGTGGTAAAGACTGCTTTAGTAGAAGTGGGAATAGGACAAAGTGTCCTAGAGAGGGGTGAATAGGACTTTATAAAAATTTTATAATGATTTAAAATCCTATTATCATAACCTTGATTTAACAAACTCCTATCATGATATCTCCAATTTAACTCTAATGACTTCCAAGCCAAATAGAGGATCCAAGCATAAGACTTCCAAGTATTCACATAATATGTAGTCTTAACCAATGATGAATAAATGATACGACTGTGAGTGTGTGTGAGATGTGATTCTTATCAATTCTAAATAATCATGTTAGCATTCTTTATGAAAACATTCAAATAAAACATATAAGAGTAATGCGCAAATAACAATTCCAAACATAGTCATTTTATAGTAGTTCGGCTATGTGCCTACTCTACTTCTGGCGGACGCACTAAACCCTTGAGTGTACCGGATCTCACTAACGGAGGTTTTAAATCAGGTTCACCTCTAACCTTCACAACCTACAAAAGGTCAACGCACTAAACCCTTGAGTGTACCGGATCTCACTAACGGAGGTTTTAAATCAGGTTCACCTCTAACCTTCACAACCTACAAAAGGTCGACTCTAGGACCTACACAAGGAACGTAGACATGTCTCTACGAGACATAAGTTTATGCCCACACCGGAGCAAGGGTCAACACACAGCACCCGGGTTTTATGCTCGACACACGAGTAAAGGATCCACACATGGAACCTAGAGTTCTAGGCCACACAGGCCAAGGATCCACACATGGAACTTAGAGTTTATGTCCTACACAAGAGCAAAAGTCAACACACAGCACCTAGGTTTTAGGCCACACAGGCCAAGGACCTACACTAAGGACCTAAGTTTATCTCACCAAGAGCAAGGGTCAACACACAGCACCCACACGTATTCTCCCGTCGGAGGCCTCTTATGAGGACTTGAAAGGGGTGAAAATCACCTGTGACCCAATCCTACACAAAGGAATGATCAGCAAGGTCTCTAGACTCTATTGACTTACAAATAAGTAGATGAGCTCCATTAAGTGCGTTGATGAAGATCTCCTCCTTTGATGATGAAGAATCTTCAGCTCCCTTGAACCGCAACACAGATGATACTCCAATGTATAGCGAGGGGTTGGGTCAAGGTTATGTTGAAATTCTACTCTATTAAATGTTTTCCTATTTTAGAGACGGGGTGATTCCAAGCATCTAAGCATTCAAGGTATCCCAGTTCCATGATTTGCCATTAAGGTGGTAGCTCGTTGATCCTTGAATGAGGAAGTTCATTCCCTAACCCACTCTATTGAATATCAATGATGAGGGTGGGTTGGAGGATGAACTCCCATGAGAAAAAGAGCTTAGGGTAAATAGTATGCAAGACTCTCTCAAGACTCTTCCTATTTTTCTCACTACAGCAACCAACAGCAAGCTCTCCTTAAATAGGCAAAAAGATCCAACGGTAATAAAATAGTTAGATTTTTACAGAGTTCGATATCAGTGAGCCATCTTCGATATCATCGAGGGACGGATCAATGATATGAACTCTTTTGATAATCACCGTTGAAACTCTTATACTCAGATCAATCATATCGAACATGCTTCGATTTCATCGGATTTCGAACTCCGATGACATCGACTCATGGTTCGATTCCTCGACAATGAAAAAGCAAGAGAGAAGGCTAAGAGTTGAGACAGCAGTTTCGATATTATCAATCCTCCCACGATGTTATCGATATTCAAATGTTGATAATATCGATACCTAGTTTGATTCATCGATCTTTTATAGCAGATTTTCCTATAAGCTCGTTGGACACTCCATTGTCCTAATTTGATGATATCGACCTAGATTCGATATGATCGATATTTGAATATCGATATTATCAAAAGAGTATCAATTCCTCGAATCATTTAAAGAGGATTTGCCTAAAAAGCTTGCTAAACAGTTTGGTTCGAAATCGATAACATCGTAGGTCCATCGATACATCGGAGTTTGAATTTCGAAGATATCGAGACTTCCTTCGAGTCATCAATAAATGTATGATTTTCCTTAGAAGCTTGCTGAACACAAACAGACCAAGATTTGATTATATCGAGCCATTTCGATGATCTTGAAATTTGAATGTCGATGATATCGAATGTTCCATCGATTCATCGATAATTTAGTCCAGAGATCAATTTGGTTGCTGGACATAAGTAGTCCTCAATTCGATGATATCGATTGTATTCTGAGTACATTGATAACTGGTGTTTGATCTCACCAAGGTTGTCTCGATATATCAATAAAAGCTGAAAACTTAGAGATTTTCCTGATTTTGCAAAATAGTTTTCATACTTAAAACCTATGTTATTTTATCCTCTTTTAGGGAATTTATATACCTGGGTGTTTTGGGACATGGGATGTGAGGCTAAATTTACCTTCGAGGAGTTTAAAGTACACATCCAGTTAAGGCAGGCGCTTGAATGATCTTCCTATGGGGTTCACTTGTCTTGCTGACTCAACACTCAGGCAAATTGACAAACCAGGGCACTTTCAATCTCCCCATTTGTCAATTACGTGACAAGACACCTAAAATCCTAGAACAACACTTAGACCAATACTCTAAATTATGTGTACAAGAACTTTACACAATTTTACAAGTATGTTATTTGAGTTCACACAAGAGTGTAACATCTAGTAGAGCTGCTCCGCCTATCTTCTTGCAGTTACTCCCCCTAACACCTGCACTACCATACATACATAGATACACACAATTTTCTCAATGGTAGGATTTGTTCTCCCCCTTTTTGACAGTCATTGGCAAAGGGCAATATATCAATATTAGTTAACTAAAGTTGAAGTAAAAAAAACTTGGGAGAACCAAGGTTAAAGGAGATTGGTGATTTCGTAAAAACAGATAGCAGTATAGCTTTAAACGTCAGAATTCACAATCCAGTTCTCAATCTTAATGGATATTCAATAGAAAGCAAGCACAATTTATACCAGCATTCTCTAGAGCTTAGTGAATAATTGAGAGCAGATAGTCATGATAGCAAATATATATAAATTAACAATTAGCCATCAAAAATATCCAAAATAAAAACTGCCCAAGCTTGGCAGTATTTAAACATCCAACCCAAAACAATCAAACCAAAGCTCTGGCCCAACCATGGGCATATCAAAATAAAGTATTTTCCTCTCCCAGAGGATGAACAACCCCAAAATGTTTCAATCCATCATAAGAAAATCATGTGGTCTCTAAAAAGAAATCAGCCGCAATGTCCAGATAAGGCCTCATCTATACCAATCCTTCCTTTAGCACTTAAGGTGCTCGAGTTTCGTCATCAGTTAGCAAGTTAACTACTTGCTGGGTGGTATGCTGGAGGGCTTCAATTTTTTCCTCAATCGCTTCGCTGTTAGACGTCTTTCGCAGTTGTAAAGATGCTCATCAATACCAGCCAGACCATTCAGTAGATGATGTTCAAGTTGGTCGTCCTGGCAATTTGTGATTGACTCAGGACTGTGCAACGGTTTACGATATGATCTCCATGGCGTGGGCGGATACGAGAGATGATCATTTTTTATGCCAGGCGTCTGTGCAAGAGGACTACTTGGTTAAAGTGATGAAGTTAGGTATAGCTGTTGTGCCTGCTGGACTATATTTTGATTGAATCATACTTCCTGATGAACAACATCGGGCATGGCTGGTAGGCCCACATAGTGAGCAAGCTTGTATATGAGGGAGAAAAATGGTAGCGTATCCCGATGGTCTCCTCTGATTATACAAGTGAGCTGCCCTAGGATAAGGGATGGAAGGTATACTTGGACCTCTTAATAAACATCATATAGGACATTAAGCATGAAGGGAGTAAGATAACTTTCCTTTGCACCACATGCATACACAGTAGTCCCAAAGATGCTGTGAAGAAATTTGAAGGAGGGTCCAAGGTGGTTGGCATGAAGAGTGTTTTCATCATTCCTAGGAATTGTGGTGCCATGACACAATGCTCATGTTATTTCGCCCCATACTCCTAACCCATTTAGATTGCGTTCCATCAATGGGAATCGAGTTACTTCTAGGTTTAGGAGACAACCAAGTATGATTGGAGTAATGAGTTTTGTGTGATGCAAGAGCTCCAATCGAATACATGGGGGATTAATACGAACAATATGGCAGCTGTTGAAAAATTGATGAATCAATTCAAATTGATAGGGTCCACCAAGATTAAATATATTTTGCCACCCTATAACTTCTAAGAGGAGATCCACTCTGAATGGTTCAATAGCGTTGTTAAGAACAATGCTCTGCTATTGTAACTTGTTACCAAGGCAACTGATTAGGACGAGACTGACTTGTTTCTAGTTGTTTATTCTTTGATTTGGATGATTTGGAATGAGTAAGATCATTACCTTTGCCTTTTACCATGGTTCCTTTTGGAGGAGAGCCCAGGAAGACAGATATAGATAGGGAGAAACAACCAGAGAAGAGAAAGAACAAGCTGATAGACAAGTCTGACGCTCGTTTCTCTTTTATAGCAAAGTATCGATGATATCGATATACAATCGATGTCATCGAAAGTAGGCATATAAAGCTATCGAAGACTGTGTCAATGACCATTGGAAAGGATCAATAGTTAATAACCAGCAGATATCGAGACAGTTGAATTTATAATCGTTAGAGAGGACCGACGGTTAAGACCTTGTATTCCTGAGAACCGTCGATGAGATCGAGACCTGTTCGATTTCATCAAGTATGAAGGAAAATTGAAAAATATTTCTCTTAATGTGCAAAATATGGTTAAGACATAAAGATATACCAATATAGTACATGTTTAACCATACAAAAATAAAAAAGGCCATAGTCCTCAGATATGCCAATTCAGCTCATGTTTGACTTTGACTTGTCATCAAATTACACATACTCCAATTGATTTCTGAAGGTTGCTAAACCGGTTTACATCTAGCGGTTTAGTTATTATGTCGGCAAGTTAATTTTCTATAGACATATAGTCCAACACTATGATCTTTTCCTCAACAAGCTCTCGGATAAAATGATGTCTAATGTCAATATGCTTGGTCCGAGAATGTTGAATGGGATTTTTTAAAATATTGATAGCACTAGTGTTGTCACAGAAGAGAGTCATAGTTGACTGCTCAATCCCATAATCCAGAAGCTTCTGTTTCATCCAAAGGAGTTGAACATGGCAACTGCCTGTAGCAATGTATTTGGCTTTGGCAATTGATAGAGATATCGAATTATGTTTCTTGCTCTACCAAGACACTAAACAATTTCCAATATAAAAACATCCACCACTGGTTGACTTGTGATCATCTAAATTTCCAGCCCAGTCGATGTCTGAGTATCCAGCAATGATGGTAGATGTTTCGAATGGATGCCATAGACCGAAGACGGTTGTTCCAGCCACATATTTGATGATTCTTTTAACTACTATTAGGTGAGATTCCTTCGGATCAACTTGATATCACGCACATGCTCCTACACTAAATGATATGTCTGGACGACTTGTAGTTAGATATAATAGGCTTCCTATCATGCTTCGATATAAGTGTTGATCCACACTTTTTCCATTTATATCTTTGGAGAGTTTGAGTGTGGTGCTCATGGGAGTATGATAGGTACGACCAGATTCAAGTCCAAATCTTTTAACTAGATCTGTTGCATATTTGCTCTGACATATAAAGATCCCATTGTGCAATTGCTTCACTTGTAGGCTTAAGAAGAAGTTCAACTCACCAACCATGCTCATTTCAAATTCAGACTTCATGAGATCAGTGAAGTTATGAGCAGTATCTTCACATGTGGAGCCAATGACTACATCATCCACATAGATCTAGGCAATGAGCAATGAATTCTTTGTCTTTTGAGTGGATAGTGTTTTATTTACACTACCCCTACAGAATTTGTGGTCCAAAAAAAATTGCGTCAGATGTTCATACCAAGCACATGGTGCTTGTTGAAGACCATAAAGTGTTTTGCTCAATCAATAAACATGTTGAGGATACTTGGGGTCTGAAAATCCCTTAGGTTGTTTGACATAGACTTCTTCTTCAAGTACTCCATTGAGAAATGCACTTTTGACATCCATTTGGAACAGTTTAAATTTCAAAGCACATGTAATTAACATAAGAATCCTGATTGACTTAAGATGAGCTATAAGAGCAAATGTTTCATCAAAGTCAATGCCTTCTATTTGTGAATATCCTTGAGCTACAAGTCTTGCTTTATTCCTAATCACATTGCCATACTCATCGGATTTATTCTTGAAGATCAATTTAGTTCCAATGATATTTGTATCAAATGGCCTAGGAACCAATCGTCATACCTCATTTTTTTAAATTGTTGAAGTTCTTCTTGCATAGTATTTATCCAATATTCATCTTAAAGAGCTTCCACAATATTTTTAGACTCAATCTTTGAGGTAAAGCATAAATGACTATAGATACTTTCTATTTGACGTCGAGTTCTTACACCATCATTAGGATATCTAATGATTTGATTTAGGGGATGATCTTTAATGATGGGTATGTTAGATGACGGTTGAGGTTCATTATATGTGGTAGTTTTGTTATTTGATTTACCTAGAATGCATGAATCCACATCATCTTCCAATTCATTCAAGGAACTCTCTTCTTCATGAGGTTAGTCATCAACCACCACATTAACTGATTCTTGAATGGTGAGGGTTTTTAGATTGTATACTCTATAGGCACCAGTATTCAAGGCGTATCCTAAAAAGATGCCCTCATCACTTTTAGATTCAAACTTATCTAGGTGTTTTCTATCTTTTAGGATGTTTTTTGTCTTTTAGGATATAACATTTACTGCCAAAGATACGGAAGTGCTTCACACTAGGTTGTTTTCCATACCATATCTCATATGGTGTTTTTTTTAAGCCTGCTCTTAAATATACTCTATTTATTAAATAGTAGGCGGTATTGACTGCATTCAGCCCAAAAGCTTTTAGCCATATCCTTTCCATTCAGCATAACCGAGCCCATTTCTTGCAAAACTCTATTCTTTCTTTCAACAACTCCATTTTGCTGCGAAGTTTTCGGGGCTGAGAATTCATGGTGAATTCCTTTCTCATCACAATATCTTTGAAATCGCTCATTTTCAAATTCACCACCATGATCACTCCTGATACGATTTATGCAGTATCCTTTCTCATTTTGGAGTCGCTTTGCCATGACTACAAATTCATTAAAAGCATCAGATTTTTCTCGAAGAAAAGCGACCCAGGTAAATCTGGAGTAATCATCTACTACCACCAAGAAGTATCTTTTCCTCCTATAACTTTCAACTTTGGTGGGACCCACTAGCTCCATATGTAGAAGGTCCAAAGGTTTTGATGTTGCTATGATGGTTGTCTTTTTATGTCCAACTTTTATCTATTTACCCTTTAAGCAATCACCTCATACAATCCTTTCTTCCTTTTTAATCTTGGAAAAACCCCTTACTAAGCTTTTTGAACTTAACTTGGCTAAGTTTCGATAATGCATGTGACCTAGCTTTTGGTGCCATAGTTTGGACTTACTTTTCACAGCCATATTACATTTTGTAGACAATACATTCTCATTGCCACTTTCAATTACGTAGCAATTGTCACTTGTGTGTAAACCTTTCATGATAGATTTTCCTGTTTGATCTAAGATTCTACACACATTTTTTGAAAAAGTGACCAAGTGTTCTTTGTCACAAATTTGTGAGATACTAAGGAGATTATGTTTTAGACCTTCTACACGAAGAACATTTTTAATCTTGAGAAGTCCCAGTCCAACTATTGTTCCTTGCCCAATTATTTTGGCAAAGCTCCCATCTCTAAAAGTGACTGACCCACCGTTAAAGTCAGAATACTCACAAAAGTGGGTTTGTTCACCGGTCATGTGTCTGGAGCACCCACTATCAAGATACCATTTTGAACTATTACCGACTTTTAGCGCAGTATGAATTACTAGGCAATTGTTCTAACCGTTCGTACCCTCTAGACCTACACCATTTTCCATGATTCAAACTTCAGTCAAGATTACTCTCTAGGCGATGAAGCCCTTAAGAGAGACCCTTTCTGATACCAATTGAGATTGCAGTAAAGACAGCTTTAGTAGAAGTGAGAATAGGTCAAAGTGTCCTAGAGGGGAGTGAATAGGACTTTGTAAAAATTTTATAATGATTTAAAATCCTATTATCATAACCCTAATTTAAAAAACTCTTATCATGATATCTCCAATTTAACTCAAATGACCTCCAAGCCAAATAGAGGATCCAATCATAAGAATTCCAAGTATTCGCACAATATGTAGTCTTAGCTTATGATGAATAAACGATACACTTTGAGTGTGTGTGGGATGTGATTCTTATCAATTCTAAATAATCATGTTAACATGCTTTATGAAAACATTCAAAGAAAACATATAGAAGTAATGCTCAAATAACAATCTCAAATATATGTGTAAGTTGAAACGGTATCTCTATGGCTTAAAACAGGCTCCCCGGGCATGGTTTGAAAAGTTCATGTCCACTCTGCTTCGCTTCTCCTTTATCCACTTCTAACCTTCACAGCTTACACAAGGTTGACTCTAGGACCTACACAATGAACCTAGACATGTCTCCACGAGACACAAGTTTATGCCCCACATAGGAGCAAAGGTTAACACACAACACCCGGGTTTTATACTCTACACATGAGCAAAGGATCCACACAAGGAACCTAGGATTTTAGGCCACACAGGCTAAGAATCCACACAAGGAACCTAGAGTTTATGTCCTACACAAGAGTAAAGGTCAACGCACAACACCTAGGTTTTATGCTCGACACACGAGCAAAAGATCCACACAAGGAACCTAGGGTTTTAGGCCACACGGGCCAAGGATCCACACAATGAACCTAGAGTTTATGCCCTACACAAGAGCAAAGGTCAACACACAGCACCTAGGTTTTAGGCCACACAGGCCAAGGACCTACACTAAGGACCTAAGTTTATGCTCACCAAGAGCAAGGGTTAACACACAACACCCACACGTAGTCTCCCGTCGGAGGCCTCCTATGAGGACTTGAAAGGGGTGAGAATCACCTATGACCCAATCCTACACAAAGGAATGATCAGCAGGGTCTCTGGACTCTATTGACTTACAGATAAGTAGATAAGTCCCATTAAGCACGTTGATGAAGATCTCCTCCTTTGATAATGAAGATCTTCAACTCCCTTGAATTACAACACAAATGATACTCCAATGTATAGCCACGGGTTGGGTCAAGGTTATGTTGGAATCCTACTCTATTAAATATTTTCCTATTTTAGAGACAGAGATTCCAAGCATCTAAGCATTCAAGGTATCTTAGCTCCACGATTTGCCATTAAGGTGGTAGCTGGATGATCCTTAAATGCGGAAGTTCATTCCTTAATCCACTCTATTGAATATCAATGATAAGAGTGGGTTGGAGGATGAACTCTCATGAGAAAAAGAGCTTAGGGTAAATAGTATGCAGGATCTCTCAAGGCTCTCTCTATTTTTCTCACTACAGCAACCAACAGCAAGCTCTCCTTAAATAGGCAAAGAGATCCAACGGTAATAAAATAGTTAGACTTTTTACAGAGTTCGATATCATCGAGCCATCTTCGATATCATCGAATGTATACCTTTGAAGACATCGAGGGACAGATCGATGATATAAACTCTTTTGACAATCATCATTGAAACTCTTATACCCAGAGCGATCATATCAAACATGCTTCGATTTCATTGGATTTCGAACTCCGATGACATCGACTCATGGTTCGATTCTTCGACAATGAAAAGCAAGAGAGCAGGCTAAGACTTGAGATAACAGTTTCGATATTATTGATCCTCCCACGATGTCATCGATATTCAAATATCGATGATATCGATGCCTAATTCGATTCATCGATCTTTTATAGCAGATTTTTCTACAAGCTCAATGGATACTCCATTGTCCTAATTCGATTATATCGACCAAGATTTGATATGATCGATATTTGAATATCAATATTATCGAAGGAGTATCGATTCCTCGAATCATTTAAAGAGGATTTGCCTAAAAAGCTTGTTGGACAGTTTGGTCTGAAATCGATAACATCGAAGGTTTATCAATATCATTGGAGTTTGAATTTCGAGGATATCGAGGCTTCCTTCGAGTCATCGATAAATGTATGATTTGCCTTAAAAGCTTTGCTGGACACAAACAGACCAGAATTCGATTATATCGAGTCGTCTCAATGATCTCGAAATTTGGCTGTCAATGATATCGATTGTTCTATCGATTCATCGATAATTTTGTCCACAAATCAAGTTAGTTGTTGGACACAAGTAGTCCTCAATTCGATGATATCGATTACATTTCGAGGATATTGATAACTAGTGTCCAATCTTATCGAGGTGATCTCGATAAATTGATAAAAGCTGAAAACTTAGAGATTTTCCTGATTTTGCAAAATAGTTTTCATACTTAAAACCTATGTTGTTCTATCCTCTTTTAGGGAATTTATATACCTGGGTGTTTTGGGACATGGGATGCATGGCTAAATTTACCTTTGAGGGGTTCAAAGTACACATCCAATTGAGGCAGACGCTTGAATGATCTTCCTATGGGGCTCACCTGTCTTGCTGACTCAACACTCACGCTAATTGACAAACCAGGGCACTTTCAAAATATGCTTTTGGTGGGCCATGAAATTGTAATTAGTGAACTAGATTTTTATGATTAAATGGTATGGGAGATGGAATTAACACTATTATCGCATAGTGATTGCATGTTAGAAAATACCATGGTATTTTGACCATTCAATCCCACGGTTGGGATCAAATTCTTACTTTGGAAAAAAAACATGGTATTAAGTGAAACCTGTAGCAATTGGCGGACCATGAAATTGCAATCACCAGACTAGATTTCACAATTGATGCTGGTCACCTGGGATGTGGATTGCGTACTGACAACGTTAGTGGTGAGGTGGCTACCTACAGTGCTCCATTCATGATATATGTATCCTATCCACGCCTTTCATTCATTTTTTGGACTATTTTATGGCATGAGCCCAAAAATGAGACATATCAAATCTCATATGGACTACACCACGGGAAAAAGTAGTGATTGAACACTCACCATTAAAACTTCTTAGGGGCCATAAAAGTTTTGGGTTAAGATGATATTTGCGTTTTCTCTTCATCAATGTGTGCATGACCTAATCAACAGGTTGGATGACAAATAAACATTACATGAGCCTTAGAAAGTTTTTAATAGTGAATATTCAATCGCCATTGTTTTCTTGTGGTGTGGTCCACTCGAGATTTGGATCTCCTTCATGTTCAGGATCATGTTCTATAATGATCTGAAAAAATAGATGGACAGCTTCAATAAAAGCATTGTTAGTAGCCACCTCGCTAATGACGTTGTTAGTATGCAATCCACTTCGGGTGCGGATTAGATACTGACAAGGTCAGTATCCAAATCACTACTGAAGTGACGTCACCAAGCTCTGTGGACCCCACCATGATGCATGTGTTGTATCCATACCGTCCATCCATTTAGAGAGATCGGTTTATGGCATGAGAAAAAAATAATGAGATAGATCTAAAGTTCAAGTGGACCCCACCATAGAAAACAGTGGGGATAGTGATATCCACCGTTCAAAACTTCTTAGGGGCCACAGAAGTTTCCGATCAAGATTATAATTTTGTTTTTACTTCATGTATCTCTATGCTAACTTATGAATAGGTTGATCTAAAAAATAAATCATGGTGGGCCCTATAAATGTTTCAACGATGGGAGTGACTAATCCCATGGTCTGGATCGGAGTGGATCGGGTCCAACTCAACTCGATCCGAAATCTCACTGGCATGACCCGAACTTGATCTGATCCGGGACCGAGTCCAGGTCACCTAACTCGGATCGATCCGATACATGGTTGGCCTGACCCGAACCGAGTCCGACTCGGTCAGGGAAACCGAGTCGGATCGGGTTCGGTAGGATTCGGATCGTATGAATTTAATCCAACTGTTTCATGTGGTGTGGTCCACTTCAACCTTCAATATACAGCCTTTTTGTGCTCAAGGCCTAAAATGATATGTCAAAATGGATGAACAGCTTAGATAAAACATATACATCAAGGTGGGCCTCACATGGTTCTGAAAGAACTGTTCATCTAATGTATTCACGCTTTTATCAAATATATATTAGATATTTTAGTGTTAACGTGCATTGCACTTTCGTGCAGTGACGTTTCACAACGTCTCACGCAAGTGCGACTGTGCAGTGACGCTGTGCACACTGCATTGCTGACTTGATAATGGGGTATGTGTTATATCCAAACCGTTCATCCATTTAGCGAGCTCGTAATAAGGCTTGAGATGAAAAATAAGACAAATCTAACTATTAAGTGGACCACACGAGATGTTTAATGGTGAAAATCATTCTCTATTGCCATTTGTGGTGTGGTCCAGATGGTCTTTGGATATTGTTCATTTTTTGGATAATGTTCTATAATGATCTCTAAAAATATATGAACGGTGTACATATAATGAATGCATCATTGTGGGGCCCATATAACTTTGATCTCCTTTGAACCATTCGTACAACTCAGAGCTCGAGGAGCGTCAGTCTCGTCTTCGAAAGTCGATAGCGTGCTATGTAACTCAATATGCTACGTGTACTAAGTAAACTGTGTGGGGTCCACCGTGATTTGCATATTTTATCTACTCCGTCCATCCATTTTAACAGATAAGTTTATGATTTCATCCCAAAAATGAGATATATCCAAATCTCAAGTGGACCTCACCACGAGAAATAGTGTGAATTGAAATTCTACCTTTGAAAATTTCTTAGGGCCTACAAAAGTTTTGGATCAAGCTGATATTTGTTTTTTTACCTTCATCCATGTCTGCGTAATCTTATGAATAGGTTGGATGACAAATAAAAATCACTGTGGGCCCTAGCAAGGTTTCAATGGTGAAAGTCATTATTCACATTGTTTCTTATAGTGTGGTCCACTTGAGCTTTAGGAATACTTCTCTTTTAGACTCAACCACTAAAATGATCTCGAAAAACGGATGGACGGCGTGGATAACCCAACACATTCATGGTAGGCCCAACCGAGCTTACTCTGTATGATAGAAGTGTAACGAGTAACTCACTACGCAATCCTATTTCCCTACTTCCCAGGCTATAGCGAGCTGGTGCGTGGTATCGCTGTGTTTGTGATTTGTGAGCCCCACCATGATGTATGTCTTTCATCGATGCTTTTCATCCATTTTTACGGATCATTTTAAGGTTTGATAAAAAATATTAGAGGGATAAAAATCTCAAGTGGACCACACCATAGGAAAACAATAATGATTGGATATCCTCCATTAAAATCCTCCTACGGCTCCGGATCGGGTTGGATCTGATCGGATCTGATCCATTCGGATCGGGTTTTGGACCGAATCGGTCCGGATTGACGACGACCCGATCCCGATCTGAAAATCATTTGGATCATGTATCTCTATGCTAACTTATGAATAGGTTGATCTAAAAAATAAATCATGGTGGGCCCTATAAATGTTTCAACGATGGGAGTGACTAATCCCATGATTTTTTGTAGTGGGTCCACTTCACTTTATATCTATCTCATTCTTTTTCTCATGCCATAAAACGATATCTACAAATGGTTGGACGGTATGGATACAACACATGCATCATGGTGCGGTCCACAGAGCATGGTGACATCACTTCAATAGCGATTTGGCTACTAACCTTGTCAGTATCTAATCCGCGCCCATCCACACATAGTGTAAGACCCATATCCTAGTCCGTACTGTTCCGTCGAATCCCGCGATCCTTCGTTTCAAATTTCGGCAACCCGCAACGTAATCGACGATTGTGCACGACCTTAAGTCATATCCTGTTGATTTAAGTGGCTTAATTCGAGACTTGTACTATTGCGACCGCACCGTCATCGCGATTCCAACGCAGCATCTTGCACACCGATTCGATACCCTGGCCAGAAGATGTGAGCCCGCGTTCAGTTCGAGAAAATACCATGCGTTTGCAATCCCAAGAGAATCTCTATAACATGTTCCATCAATCACTCAATCAATCAATGCTTTCTTTCTCCCCAAGTCAAGCAACCACCAAGTCAACTCTTTCTCACCCTCTCTTACACACCCATACATGTCAAGTACAACATCACCTCACCCATCACTCACCTCACATCCATCACTTCTTACAACCATCCCTTCTCTCTCTCATTTCACAAACACAATTCCAAGCAACAAAAAAATATACCCGTCTAAGCATTCCATGTGAGAAAAGTGATTTTGGTGGCCCACCTTCCCATCCCAAATCCTTCATCCTAACCATTCATTTATCATCTTCCACCATCAAAATGACACACAAAGAGCTCGGCTTTCCAACGGACCAAGAAGATTGATCAGTGGGTGCTTCATAGGCTTAGATTTGCATGTTTTTATGATAGGCCAAGTGAGGCTTACCGATTGATGGTATGGATCTCATTTTGGACCCTTGATGTGGCGATGGCCTACCTTGATTATCATAATCATTCCATGATGGGGACATTCTCCATGGACCCTATCATGATGCTTACTTTCTAGCTTGAAAAGAGGTCATTTAGACCTTCCATCTAGGTGGAGGAGTAATCTCCACTATTAATTTTTGATTTGGTGGGCCCACTGTATTGGGACCCACTTGATGTATGATTGGATGCTTGAAACGGAGGGCCCATAGTGCCGGGGTCCCTCCATCACACTTGTCCCTCTTTCTTTCTCTCTCTCTCTCACCTTATTTTATTTGTTTTTGTGTGTGTTAATGTGGTTGTGTGGCCCACCCGGATGTACCCCACCTTGATGTATGCCTTATCCAAACTGTCCAAAACATGTGGGCCCTACCTTGATGGTGATGGGGAAAACACAAATACCATAATGATCTAAGTGGGCCACGTCCGTGTGGGACCTACCTTGATCAACATGTGAACCCAGTCCGTCCAACGTCCCTGGATGCTGGATGTGTTCATTGGAGTGTGAACGCACAGTGGGGTGTGTTGACGTCAACATAAAAAAAAGGAAAAGAGTGGTTTTTGGGTGGGCCGCTCATGCAGGCCCCACCTTGATGTATGTGTTTAATCCACGCCGTCCATTCCATTCTCCAGGTCATTTTAGGCGTTGAGACGAAAAATGAAGCTGATCTGAATTTCTAGTGAGCCATAGCATAGCAAGCGATGTTTTCTACCGTTGAAATCCACCTGAGGTTTTCACACACCAAAACACATTGAGTATGGACTCATTTGGTTGGTCTCGAGCCGTAGAATCCAATGGCTAGGGTGGATTCCACTGATGTGGGCCCCACATAAGAAAAACCTTGAAAAAAATTAGGCAGCAGCGCCTGCTGCTGCAGACGCTGCTGATGCACGAAGCAACGTGCACTGGGAGGAGGCAGGGACCCACCGTGGAGTATGTGTTATGTCCACACTGTCCACGATACTGGACGGTGGGACCCATCGTGATGTACATGTTCTATCCCGTGCCATCCAGCCATTAATCAAGTGGACCACCTCGCCAAAGCAGTATGGATTGAATGTCAGCCATTGAAACCTTTTGGGATTGTTAGAAGTTTTGCATCATTATGTAATTTGTTTTTCCTCTTTATGCAGGTCTATATGACCTCATTAACAGATTGGATGTCAGATAAACATTATGGTGGGCCCCACGTGGGACCCACCTGTAATGGTTTGGATTGGCACGTGTACCACACACCAAGCATATGGCTGTGATGTGGCAGGTTATGTGGAGCCCACCTTGGCGACATGTGTGGGACCCTCCTTGATGTAGTATTGTATCCAAACCGTCCATTCAACTGACAAGCCCATCTTAGGCTTAAGACTAAAAATGAGGCAGATTTATTAATTGGACCACACCACAGAAAATAGTGGAGAGATGAATGCTTACCATTGAAGTCCTTTTGGACCACAACAGTTTTAGATCAACTTGATATATGTTTTTCCCCCCAACCAGGTCTGTGTGACCTTATGGCCAGATTGGATAGAAAATAAATGTTACAGTGGGTCTTGAGAATTTTAATGGTAGAAATCATTTTCACTACTTATATTTGGGTATGGCCCATTTGATATACATGGGGCCCATTGGTGTAGCCCATTTGATGAGGCCTATTGTAGTGTATTTGGGGCCCATGGGTTGAGGCCCATTGTGATGTATTAGGGCCCATGGGGAGGCCCATTGTGATGTATTTGAGGCCCATGGGTTGAGGCCCATTATGATGTATTAAGGCCCGTGGGTTGAGGCCCATTGTGATGTATTAAGGCCCGTGGGTTGAGGCCCATTGTGATGTATTTCTGACCCATTTGGTAAAGCCCATTGTGATGTGTTTTTGTTATGGCTCATTATGATATATTTTCAACCCATGTGATGAGGCCTATCTTGATGTATTTGTGGCCCGCATGGCTAGGCCCGATGTGGTATACATGTGGCTCAATGCGAGGAATGTGCACCCGATATAATGTGTGATTTCACTATAATGCAGGTAATGATGTTTATGGCGGGTCGTGCCTTGGGAGCAATGTTGGTTTGACGTCCACGTTGTAAAAATAATGTTGGTTAAATGTCCGCATTATAACTCTCCATAGGGCCCATTGATAGGCCCATACTTGTTGTGTGTAGGCCATTAAGGCCCATCTTCGTTGTGAGGATAGTTCATCACCATATAAAATGCTTAGAATAACTCCATGATTCATGCCCATACGCATCATATGTATGCCTGATATGAGGAATGTTTGATCATAGCATACTCCATTGGGCAGACTATTTACGAGACTCCTTATGAGACAGAGTGCCCACATTATCGCGCCGTACGTGCAGGATTGCTGCATGACTGGATAGTATGACTCATGCATCTCGCATATATGTAACTTCATTATTATACGCCCTAGCGACATCAGGGCCGTGGCCTCCACAGCACATTGTGGATGGCTAAATGGGACACCAAAAATACTTGGTTCTAGCACTGTGGGCACTTATGATGTCCTTGGGTGAAAATCTCAGAAATCTCCAAGGCTAGGAGGTGCCCCAACATCTAGACCGAGTGGAATATGAGCGTCGGTGCCTATACTATGAGGCCGTGTCTCTCACTGTGTTGTGGTCGGTTAAAAGGGGGTGTGGCCTTATCCGCCCGAGTGAAGGGGCTGTAAGCTAGACTGAGTATGACCAGCTTGTAAATAGGTCCGCTATCTACGAACCAAGTAGGTATTGGCAGACTGCTGGCTAGGCGGATAGTGAGGTCTCTTCCACTCACTAAGCTATGCAACTAGGGAGGAGGCAGTCAGTGTGGAGTGTAATAGACCCCGGTGATTTTCCCAGAGAGCAACCGTATTGATATGTGGACTTGTTGAGCAGAAATTGCATATCCATTCATTCATTCATTCACCATCCACTCGGGCTGGTGGTGCATAACTATTTATTATGTGTACCTTCGCATGGCCAGAATTTCGGTTGGGCGTGCGACTAACCTGAGATCGGGAGTTTACCACATTGAGTCGGACTATCCAAATTTAGGTATAAGACTGGTTTGGATAGAAATCCCTTATGGTGGACCCCGTAGCCTGCGATACTACGTACTATCATCCCGACTTCACATTCCAGCATGGTCATTTCATTCGCACCGCATATTACATTACATCTGCAGTACTTAGTATTTTGGGTTACTATCTTTTTTGCACTTATATGGCGTAGATGAGGTTGATGGTATTCGTGGCTCGTCAGGATTTGCATCTTGCATTGCATCCTCAGCATTTGTTATTGCTTATTATGTATTTTCGCTTACCTTTATATTGTATGATTCATGATCTTGTCAGTATTTTCGCTTATTCCGATGATGTATAATTTATGGGCTTTATGGTATACTTGGTACTTATCTTGTGCGCACACTTTCACTACCCTCTAAACTTTTGTAAGCTTATACACGATAGATGCGTGCAGGTGGTGTTAGGTTGCAGTAGCGTTGAGCTTGAAGCATGTTGCTGACTTATGGAGCTTGGATTTGACATATATATCTCCCTTTCAACATTGTATTCGAATGATTATATTAGTGGATATGTGATGATGATGTTGCCTTTATGATTTGGGTATACGTGTGGTTATGCTTCTTATGAGACAAATGTACGTTGGAAAATCCTCATTGTAGGATCCTAAGATCAGAACTTGGCATATGTATGCCGGGGGCTGAGAATGGGGTACTACATAGCGATTTGGCTACTAACCTTGTCAGTATCTAATCCGCGCCCATCCACTTCCAATCACTGGTCATGTGTACACATATGCAACTCGAATGTCATGTATAAAAGAGGTCACATGTACACGTATGCAACTTGAATGTCCTGTATAAAGGGTATATTTGGATGCACGACAGGGATAAAACACTTGCATCAATGTGGGACCTACACTATAGTGGATTTCTAAATCCACAAAAAATTCCAAGGACTTGCTATTGGGACAGGACGATATGATAGATGGATTAATCCAATCCATCATGCCGGATAGAATTTATATAACAAATACATTATGATTAGGGGTGTACACGGACCAAGCTAGCTCGGTTAGCTCACTCGACTCGACTCGAAAATGCTCGATTCGACTTGGTTTGAAGCTGAGTTCGAGCCGAGTCAAGTTGATTTTTTTAACTCGAAAATGAGTTCGAGCCGAGTTCGAGCAGGCCCCGGCTCGAATCCAGCTCGAATCGAACTCGGATCGAACCAGTTTGGTGACTCAATTACTTTGCCATTGATGCTGCTCACCAATTGTTTGATAAAATGACTCAACAAAATGTGGCTGGTGGCAAGGAAGGTTTAGCCAGTGGCAAGTGAGATATGTACATTAAACAAATATCTTTTTTTTCTTTTTGTTTAGTTTTTATGTTACTTAAAAGGTGTTTGATAAAACACCTGTAAAATCATTGCCTTATTAGTAAAACAATGGGTTTTGAAGTTGCAGTTAAGGTATTTGTGGAAATGCCTCAATGGCGAACTCGGCTCGATCTTGGCTCGAATTCAGCCTAAGCTGGCCCGAGTTGCTGGCCGAACCAAGCTGAGCCCAGTTTGAGCCGAGGTCTGCCAGTGTTGAGCCGAGTCAAGCTAATGCCAGCTCGACCTGGTACGACTTGATGTACACCCCTAATTATGACAGAGACTTGGTGACGTGAACGCACCCTGGAGGTCGGTGGTGCGTGGCACACCATGCAATCCGACCGTAAGCGGATGGAAGCGGATTATGTGGTGGAGCGCAGCTTTGCAGCGACCCATAATAAGGAATGTGAGTGAGACTGTGAACATAACTCACCTCAATGTATACATTATACATCCACACCGTTCATCGATTTTTTTCACCTTATTTTAAGTCAGGTCCGCAAAATGAAGAAGATACAAATTTCAGGTGGACCACACCACAAGAAAAAGTGGTCATTGAATATGCACACCTTTAAAAACTTCTCAGCATCTGCCGTAGTGTTTATTGACCATCCATAAGGTCAAACAGACCTAACAGACCTGATGAAAAGAAAAAACATCATCCAAAACTTCTGTAGCCGAAAAAGGTTTTTAATGGTTAATAAACACTGTTTCCTGTAGTGTGGTGGACTGAAATTAATTTGTACTTGCTTCGGTTTGGGAAGGTCTCTTAAAGCAAGCTGAGAAAACATGCTTGGTTATACAACGCCGAGAGGATTAGATGAGGCCTACTCACCCACCGGGGGGCTCACCTTGATGCATGTATTCCATATCCATGCCGTCTATCATTTTTTATTTTTTATTTTCTGGATAATTTTAGGCTATTCTCCTAAAAATGAAGCAGATCCAATTATCAGGTGTGCCATATCATAGGAAATAGTAGTGATTGATCATTAATGGACTACAAAAGCTTTGGATCAAGCTGACACTTATTTCTTCCCCTCATCTAGGCTTACGTGAGCTTATCAGTGGATTGGATGGAATATAAACACTAGGCAAGCATTAAGGTGCTCCCTGAGAAGTTTTTAATGGTAAGGCTTTCAATCACTGTTGTTTCTCATCTCATGGTATGTTCTACCTGATAATTGGATCTACTTTATTTTTAGATTAATTCCTTAAAATAAGCTGGAAAATAATTGGATCTACTTTATTTTTAGATTAATGCCTTAAAATAAGCTGGAAAAATGGATGGACAGCTTGGATAAAGAATAAAAACATCAAGGTGGGCCCCACATTAAGTGCTGCACTTTCTTAAGTGAGGCCGGGGTATCACCTAATCTGCTCCTTACACAATAATTACATCAAGGTGGACCCTACGGTTAGGGTCTTGCCCTTGAGAGCCGATTAGATGAGACCCTGAGAGATTGCCCCACTAACTGTAGGATACCCTGGGGGCCTACCTTGATGTATGTATTATGTATCCATGTTGCAAGTCTATTTTTCCTTTGTCATCCTAGGGTATTATCCGAAAAATGAAATAGATTCAATTGTTGATGGACCATACTATAATAAACAGTGGTGATTGACGGTTCTATTGTTAAAAACTTCCTAAGGCGCACATTAATGTTTCCATAGTGTTTATTTACCATCCAATATGCTGATAAGGTCACATAAGCCTAAATGAAGGGAAGAAACAAATATAAGCTTTATCCAAAACTTTTGTGGCCCATTAATGGTCAACCGCTACTATTTTCTATGATATGGTCCACTTGATAATTGAATCTACTTCATTTTTAAAATAAATGCCTTAAAATGATATGCAAAAATAGATAAACACCATGAATACATAATACATCCATCAAAGTGGGTCCCACAGTAACCTCACGGTAAGGGCCGCACTTCCGGGGTCTCACCTAACATGCTCTCCTCAACAACGTCGTTGGTTATAGGTCGCAGCAAGTCACGCTCTGTACTTTGTGGACTAATTATAATACAAGTGTTATATTCCCCATCTATCAATTTTGTGAGATTATTTTAAGGCATTGGATCAAAATTTCCAGATCTAAAGCTCAAGTTGACCATAGGATATAAAGTAGTGGGGATTAAACTTCTATTGTTGAAAACTTCTTATGAACCAAGAAAGTTGTAGATAAATTAATATTTGTGTTTTCCCTACAAACCTTGCGAACAATTTCCATAGCAAATACACATGATGGTGGGCCTTAAGAAGGTTTCATTGATAGGTAGGTATATTGTCTCCACTTATTTTTGTAGTATAGTTCACTTGAGCTTTGGATTTGCCCTAAATATGATCCAAAAATGATCTTAAAAATGAATGGATGGATGGTGTAGATATAACATATTAATCACGATTGGCCCAACAGAAATTGTGACGTCAACACACCACCTAGGTCAATGATGCGTGGCATGTTGGGATTTTGGTATGTGGAATCACACAAATCTAGATCTAGGATAGCAATCCAATAGCACTAAACACACAAAAGAGAACACACAAATTTAATGTGGAAAACCCTTGCGAGAAAAAATCACAGCACAAAACGACAGATCTTTACTATGAAAATAGAAATTACAAAGAGAGAGGACCTACTCGATTCGAACAACCTCGAATCTCACCCTTGCTACACCCTTTGATAACCATAGAACCCTTTTAGAAACACTTGGAATCCCTTAGAATAATACCTCTTACACCTATATATATATATATATATATATATATAGTTTGAGGAAGAATCTCAAACAAAATCAGAAAAAAATCATAAACAAAATCGAAAACAAATCCCACCCTTTCACAGTTACGCGAAAAATCTGCATAGAATCTGATTAGATTTAAGGCATCAAATACAACAATCTCCACCATGTCTTCAATCTTCAAACGTGTAGCTCTTTGTCCTCTTCTCTTATATCTACATCATGACATAGCTTCTCGTGCACCCTCTGTCCTTCTTTTTCGCCATCGCTAAGCCTAAAGAAGTTGCACAGAACTTAAACTTTTTTGCAGGAACGTTCTCGGTGAGCATGACTGTCAAATCAGAATCCACGTACCCAACCACCTTTGCTTCTGTCTTCTCAAAAGGAAAAACGTAGTCTTCTTACCATCTCACCACTACCCAATATTGCTTACCGGGGTATTTGCTCACAACATTAATAGCCCTTGAATTAACTGGTCTAATACAGACCATGGCATACACTACCAACCGCATTCGAATAAGGCTCGTGAGATATATCCTATTTTTTCTCATCTGTTTTAGGACATGTCTTGAAGAAAACTTGAGGAGAGACGCATAAGGAACGCTCTCCGGCTTTGCTTGGTCCATCACATCCTTAATCAATACCTACCCAAGGTATTTTGCCTGAGATAACCAAAGCCTACTCCTCTTTCAGTCTCAATGCCGAGAACCATCTTTGCAGCCCCCCGATCTTTCATCCTGAATATCTCACTTAACTGAATCTCTAATACATTGATATCAAACATGTCATAATTGATAATCTACATGTCATCAATTCATGACTTACCATAAAAGAATTAAACCACTGCCTAGGCGACAGGTCGAACCACGACCTCTTGTAAACTTTTTTCTCAGTCCCTGTAACTTCAAACCGCTCTGGTTGTTTTATGTAGATATGCTCTTCACTTTCCCTTGCAATTGTGCGGACTCAACATCTATCCTTCCAGCTTAAGATCACATTGGTCAACTAGTGTCAATCACGGATCTAATAGACACCTGTTATACCGTTGGTGCGAATATCTCTGAGAAGTCGATCCCTTCTCTTTGAGCATAACCTTTTGCCACTAATCTCGCCCTGTATCTATGTTGTATCCTCCTGAAGATCCACCTGCATCCAACTGCTTTTCGGCTCACTGAAAGCTCCACTAGCTCCCATATGTCGGTCTGGTATAACGAGTCCATCACATCGCCCATAGTCACCTTTCACTTCTCAGTACTAGGCTCACCTAGAGCCATCTGAATAGAAATGAATTCCCTGCGATATTGGAGTCGTCCATATACCTCGTGGATATCTTGCGATCATGCCGTGTGATTCTCCTCACAGGTGGCTGCTCTACCTGCTTTGTATCCCTGTCCGCGCGTCTCAACCTTCTTGCCCTGCCCGCTTATGTGGCAATGCCTGGAATTCGCTACATCCACTGCAGCTCCACCTTTTGAAGTGCTCTCAATTAACCTGTACATGTTACCGAGTCGTTGCGTTTTCATGATTACCCGTGCCCCTTAGATACCTTAAGATCACCATCAATACCTGTGAACTTACAACCCATTACGTCAAGTATACCAAGAGAAATCAGATTTTTCTTCATATCAGAAATGTGCCTCACATCAGTCAGGGTACGCTCCACCCCATCAAACATCTTAATACACAATGTACCAATAACCACAACATTACGGACAATGTCATTGCCTATAAATACCTGTCCACCATCGCACTCTCTGTAACCGGTGAACCAACTCCGATGAGGAGTCATGTGAAAAGATGCCCTTGTGTCTAGCATCCACTCGTCCTTACGATTATCATATGACCATTTGATCGTAGACACGGATAAAACATCACCATCACATCCACTCGATGCATCTAATGTGACAACATTGACCTCCTTGTACGAAGCCTCAAAAATCTTCTTTCTTATATTTAAGATTTTCACAATCTTTTTTCACATGTCCTTCCTTCCCACAGTTCCAGCACTTTATCTTACCCTTGCCTTTACCCTTGGATTTGGATCTAAAACCTGAAGAACTTGTACCTTATTCAGAATTCCTACCCATTGTAACCAGTGTATAAGAAAATATCTCCATGTCGACGTTAAACTTTCCCATAGCCTTCCCTTGAAGGGTTAATATAACAGTGTCGACACTCAAGGTTTTATTCGTAGAGCACATTGTGTCATTAAATGACTCATAAGATGCCAGAAGAGAATTCAGCAACATACATGCTTGTTCTTCATTTTTCATCACTTCCTCCATATCCAACAATTTGCAAACTAATTTATTAAAGTTGATGATGTGAACCTCCAGATCTCCACCCTCTGCCATCTTAAAGTGATATCACTGCCGCTTCAAGCGTATGCGATTTTTAAAGGATTTTTTCGCATAGATATCCTATAACTTCGCCCATAACTTAGCCACGGTTTTCTCCCTCATGACATTGTAAAGAACCTCATTCATGAGACATAAACGGATAGATGATAATGCCTTCTTATCAAGAGTATTCCATTCATCATCAGTCATAGTAGACTTTCGCTCCTCAATAGCACCATCTTCGCCTTGCTTAATTAAAGAATTCATCATCTTGATCTTCCATAACTCAAAATTAAATTTCCCCGAATACTTCTCAGTATCATACCTGATGCTTGCCATTATTACTAATCCATCAGATTCAGATCTGTGCCCCAACGATTACTCTGATACCACTTGTTGAGATTTTGGCCTGTGGAATCACACAGATCTAGATCTATGATAGTAATCCAATGACACCAAGCACACACATAAGAGAACACGCAGATTTAACGTGGAAGACCCTTGCGGAAAAAAAACCACGACACAAAGCGATAGATCTTCACTATAAAAATAGAAATTACAAAGAGAGAGGACTTACCCGATTCAAACAACCTCGAATCTCACCCTTGCTACACCCTTTGATAACACTAGAACCCTTTTAGAAACCCTTAGAATGCCTTATAATAATACCTCCTAATCCCATTTACACCTATATATATAGTTTTAGGAAAAATCTCAAACAAAATCGAAAAGAATCATAAACGAAATCGGAAACATATCTAACCCTTTTGCAATTGCACGAAAAATCTATGCAGAATCTGATTAGATTTAAGGCATCAAATATAACATGGCATACAACATAATCCGCTTTGGAGTCGGACTTGGCAATGAATCCCTCGGGTACCAAGTTGGGTACCGGTCGGTATTGGTACAAGAAATGTGTGTCCCACTATGATTTTTGTGCTCTATCCCCTCCGTACATACATTCTTTGGGATCATTTTAAGGTATGATCCAATGAATGAGGCGGATCCAAAGCTCAAGTGGACCACACTACAGAAAATGATGCGGATTAAATGGATGCCATTTAAAACTTATCGTGGCCCACATAAGTTTTGGATCAAGTTGATTTTTATATTTTTACTTTATCATGACCTAATGTACAGATTGGATGGCAAATAAAACTCGTGATGGCCCCTAAGAAGGTTTCAACTGCACTTCCACTATCCGTACTGCTTGGTATGGTGGGGTGCACTTGAGCTTAAGCTCAGCTTCGTTTTTCAGTTAATGCACTAAAATAAAATGAGATGTAAAAATGAATAGAAGGCGTAGATAAAACAGATACATGTCATATTGGGCCCACTAGGCAAGCATACATCACTACCGAATCCGTGCAAGTGTACTGGCTGGTGTACGGTGTACCATACACCAGCAACCTAGCTTGTGTGGATACGTGTCGACACCAGCAACCTAGCTGGCGTGGATACGTGTGGTGCGGAGACGAAACAGTGTAGATTCAGTTACCACCGTTTGAAACATTCGTATGGCACAAAGTTTCATATCCGTCAAAATTTTTGGTGTTTTCACCCAATCTGAGTGGGAATGACCTTATAAACGGTTTGGATGGCGTATAAACATCAAGGTATATTGTATGATGATTTCAACGGTGGAAAACTGTTTCACGAGTTTCACTCTCGTACAGTCCACTTGAATTTTTGATCCACCTCATTTTGAGAAATCCACACCGTCTGGATCTTTTTGACCTTATGAACAGATTGGATGGAAAGTAAACGTTACCGCGGGCCTTATGAATGTTTTAATGGTGAGAATCATTGACCCATTGCAATTTGTGGTGTCCACTTGAGTCTTGGAAATTAATAATTTTGATATCAAGATCTAAAATAATCTTGCCAAATGGATGAATGGTGTAGATATGATAAATACATCATTGTGGGTCACAATGTAACTTTGATCTACTTTGAACCATTTGTACAACTCGGAGATCGAGAGACCGGATTTAATGTAAAAGACTTTCTTAGGAAGTTATGCGCTGTGATTCAAGATGGGGGCCACCGTGATGTTTGTGAGAAATCCACACCGTGCATCTATCTCGGGAACTCCCTTTAAAACAAAAAAACAGGTCGATCCAAAACTAAGTGGGCTGGACCAGAGGAAACCCGAGGAAACAGTTTCCCACTGTTAAAACCTTCATGGGATCTACCTTGATGTTTATATGCCATCCAAACTGTTTATAAGGTCATTCCAACTCGGATGAAGTGAAAACACCAAAATTTTGGCTTGATACAAAACTTCGTGGCCATTAGGATGTTTGAAACGGTAGTCACTTAATCTACACGGTTTCCTTCCTCTCGTCCTCTATATTTGAGTTTTTTATCGGCTCCAAATTTTGCAACATGTCTTAAAATGAGCTCCCAAAATGGATGGATAACGTGGATTTTATAAAAAAATCACTGTAATCCCCACTTAGCATACTAGTACAGGAACTTCCTGCAAAGGCTCCCCTGGAAACCCTATTCCCATCTCTCTTCCAACCCTATCTTCTCCCTCAGTCTCCCTCTCTCTTCCAACCCATTGTTCCATCTCATCTCCATTTCTCTTACAACCCTACTATCCTCTCCTCTTTCCAAGGGCTTGTAAATTCTTTTAAATTGCAAGGGAGGTGAAACTTACCTGTAAATTGTAAGTCACTTATGGGTAAATTAGCTTTTCTGTTTGGGTAACCTGTAAGTTACTTACAAATAAAAAAAATTGTATATTCACATTGAGCAAAACTTAGATTAAAGAATTGTTTCAAAATATTATGATAATATAAAAATGCATGGAATCAAATATGTAATTTTATTAAGCTTATCAATATGAATATTTAAGCTAATTCTTAAGCCAAACTAATTATCAAGTAAGCCATAATAATGGACTCATGAATTCAAAATATTTATAATATGAATCAATAACTCAATTTAAGCACTAATAAGAAACTTAAAAACATTAATAAGCCAATAAACATTAATCCATCTCAAAATCCAATTTCATTTTGCAAATAAATCTAAAAATTAAGGAATTATTAAGTCAGGAAGTACATACCATTAAGCATAAATGGTCCATATATAACAAAATCAGAATTATCACTATCTTCCAATTTTTAGAATCCAAATGCATGAAAATAATTAAAAAAATTTAAAAATAAATGCTTTAAAAGAATCCAAAGGAGCATATTAAGATAAGATTTGTGAGGACCACCTCAATATATTTATAAATAAATGCATAAAAAGAATCCATATGTGGCCCACCTTAATATATTAATAAATAAGTGTATAAAAAGAATCTATCTTAGGTGGACCACACCATTAAAAATAGGCAAACAACCCATGGGTTCATTAACCTAGTCACAATTCTATGGTGGGGTCCACATGAGATTTAGATCAACTTAATTTTTGTGACCATGTCTTAAAATGAGTATACACTAGTTTTGTAGTGTTTTTTATTTGAAAAAAACATATGAATTTTTTAAGGTAAATTGGCATGTTATGTAAGTAGCATAGGATGTAGGTCCACCCACCTTCTAGTGATCTAGATTATATTTTTGGTGCGACCAACTATGAATGGATCCATCAAACAAGCCAGCCATCTGATGAGTGTACATTGTACCATTGTATATATACCATTGGACATGTCTTACTTTAAACTATCCACCTAGTTTACTATTAAAATGGATGAATGGGGTGGATCAAATACATAAAATCACGGTAGATCCCATTCCGCAGAGTTTACTCTGTACGCAATCCCCTTATGTTAAAATGCTCAGCTACCCAACATTTGGCGGAGCACCTGTGAGAACTTTTTGACAACTCATAATACATTATGTTAGTCTAAAATTTGAATGGTAAGTGATGGAAAAGCCCATAAAACACATAGGGCCCAACTTTCACATTGATTCAAAACTTTCGTTGGCTGTTGTAAAAGATAATGGTTTCCTCTCTTGATTTTTATCTCACTTTTCTACGGCTCACCAGAGTTTTAGATTAGGGTGAAAATTAGCCGACGAGGTTTAATGGGATGTTTCATCACATGGACCGTTCGGATTAGAGGCTCATAACACGTGTGGAAAGGTGAGCACGCGCGCACGTGCACAGGTGAGCATGCCTTTGTACGGGTAACACCTAAGCCACTCCCGTTTTCAAAGCAGAAGAAAAGGAAACCTTACGATCAAACCCTACCGTTTTGGCGAGAGGAGTAGAGAGGGAAGGCGGTCGTTGCAGACAAAGAGATTGCAGAAAGGGAGGGCGGTCGTTGCAGACAGAGAGAGATTGCAGAGAGGGAGAGTGCGTTTCTCCATCTTCCCCTCTTTAAAAAAATCCGACCGTTGAGCCTGTAAGTGGCTTACAGGGAAGTGACTTCTCATCCCATCGCCTGCAGTTTTTTGGTAGATTTGCCTGTAAGTTACTTACAGGTGAATTTTCTCCCCAAACACCACCTGTAAGTGACTTCCCACTTACCCAACTTACAGGCATCCAAACAGGCCCATCTCTTTTCACTGCTTTCTTACAACCCTACTACCTGCTCTCTAAGTCTCCATCTCTTTTCCCTGCTTTCTCTCTTTAATCGTTGTTAGGATGGGCCGGAAGAAGAAATTCATTGACAAGAAGAATTCTGCAACATTTCAATTGCTGGCTCGAGACTCTTCCGATCCAAACAATTCCCACTCCGCCAATGGTAGCGATCGCGTCTTCGTTAGGGTAGACAATAATCAATACTTATCTCAGGGCTTCCTAGATGATGTTGATGAAAATGAAACCACCAGCCATAATTCCAGAAGTCCCCATCTCGACGGTCCCGATTCGATATTCGCTGATGCTCCTGGTGATGATGATGATGATCAGATTGGTGGGGCCCAAAATCCAGTTCTGGCAGCGAAAACAACAATGGCAATAGGAAGCCTTCCTGATCACATACGGAGAGAGATTTTGGAGCTTGGATTTCCAGACGACGGTTATAATTATCTCCTCCACTTGCGTGAAATCAGGGCAGCTGGAGGTGGTTCTTCCTTTTTTCATAACAGCAAGGCCAAGCTCGATCAGGTCCCACTCGATGTAAAGGTTAGCAGATTTCATGGAGAAAATGCATTATTCTTTTTATCGAGTAATTGGCCATCCGAATCACAGTCACCTAAATCAAACAAACTCTAATTCAAGTAGACCAACATAAATTGGAGTTCGATTTGCCCAAATTTCAGGGTTACAATTGAATTAACTGCATCCCATTGGATCCTTAATTCAGATCAATTGGCTGGACTTTGATCCTGCCACAGAGTATATGGGTAATGTGTCAATGTTCGTTCACCATTATTGTGAAAACGGCGGTGACTCTTCAACTATACACATGTTTTATTTGCACAACAATATAGATTGTCCACACATCTATATTGATGGAACACAATTTATTTATTTATTATGAGAAGCTAACAGCAAACATCTGAGTTTGCCCTTGGAATTCAGACCTCTCATTATTTTACTTCTAACAATCCATTTGATAGCCATCAGGATTAGGATAGTATGGATGTTCCATGCACTTAGGATGGTATGGATATCCATGCATCGAGTACTGCATGCGAGAAAGATAAGTCACCACCATTTAAAAAATGGTGATGATTTGTCACAACAGTCTAGCTCCCATAATTTTTAGATGGAAATACATGTATTAGAGAACTGTAAATTCAAAGTGCCTGGTCCTGTGGCAATACGTACACTCAAAATTCCATACATGAGCAGTCTCAAAACCCATGCTAAAAATTATGTATTTGGGAGTATTTGATCATTTGGCAAGGTATATGGCAGCACGCCCACTAAAAGTTGGATAGTCTCACACTGTGATGGAAAGGGCGTACATTGACTGTAAATTGCAAAATTTGGACTTGTTTTGCAATATCATCCCAATGTTGATGGGTCATCACCCAAAAGTCAGATTGATTGAGTGATTCTATCCTTTGGTTAATTGGTATTTATTTGTTGAATTCTGAATGTTGAAATATATTGAGCTAGAACATTTTATTAGTGTGTTGAACTAGGCGAATCTAGATTCATCATGGGAATTACAAAATGAAATAGGTGAACCTACCTGAAAGAGAATTTTTAAAAAGTATCGAACTTCAAACTATGAATTAGAATCTGAATTTGTCGAACTGCGATTCAGGTAACTATAGTATGAATTGTTCATATGGTGAGGTGGTGTGGTGGGTGTAAGATCTAAGATGCGCTAACAATCTCCCCTCCAGATTACCGTAACTGCCTCAATTGAACTTTTTCATAAGATCATCAGATCCGGGAGCCATGATGGACCTCCTAGGTGGGCCCCATCCGCACCACTTCCTTCCTGCAAATGAAAAACATACTTTATTTGAATTAAGCATCACTACCATTTCTACTGTTTATATACCTCCTAGTCACGTATTAGTACTATTTCTACTTTGCATATGGTGAGTGTGAGGTTTTATTTAATCTGTCCAATTTCAGGCTTATGACTCTTCAAGAGTACGGATCCATTCTGAAATCGACAGTGGAGATTCAAGTGCCAATTCAATGTATAACGTTGCGTCGAAGACGGTTGGTGTGAAGATTCAGAAAGCTGTCGATCCAGATGTAGCTGCGCTGCTTGATGACAGTGATTTATCACGGTTTGGATCAGATGTGGAGGACTTGGAAGAGGATTTTGTGGTTCAAGCTAATGTTCCTGAAGATGGGGAGGAGGAGAAAATCGCTGAGTATCCTTCTCAGGTGCAGGAAGTCGAGTTGATTCATGGGGCTGATTTGAAAAGTCATGAGCAGGAAGGTGAAAATGAGTTTGGTGGTGAGAAGCCTAGAGTACGTCGTCTTCTAGATGAGCAATTTGATTTGGTGAGTCTTTCTTTTCTTCACAATTGTCATCTTCTCTTCATGTATTTGTTATATGTGTTCTAATAATTATGTGGAATTTGTATGAATCTGGTTTATGTTAATTCATGCTTTGGAGTCATATTCATTCTTTCTCTTAAAGAATGAGTTATAAATTATAATACATTGAAAATTTGGTATTAGTCATCGTATCCATGTTTTCTTTTTTACTTGTTTCAAAGCTTAGATTTTCTTTCTATTTGTGTATTCTCAACCAAATGTGCTATGGGTAGGGTTGTCAATGGACCAGGCATGAATTGGACCCTTGACATGAAACATTGGCCCAAGCCTGGCCTGAGCTCATGTTGGGCCAAGAAAGAGGGTTGAGCCCATGTTAGGCGAAGATATATAGACCCAAGCCTGGCCCTTGCTGAAGATGGTAAGCCCCAGCATGGAGACATTTCCAGAGGAAATTCCGTACATGTGAGATTATTGCTTATCCAAACCATTGATCTGATGGGCCCTATTATGTATTGAGCAGTACTTCAAAATCTCCTCAACCGAAAGGTCGTAACCCTTACATGAAGGGTCTGGGAGTACATTAGGTTAAAAAAAAATAAAAATACAACCCATATATAGAGGGAAAATGGTCCAACGAGTGGAGGGTTAGGATCTTCTAGCAGGGCCCAACAATAACATGGATCTAGTAGGCAGCCCATCCATGTTGGTATGCACAGAGACAGTCTATTCATATTGGTGTGCATAGAGAGAGCCTATTCATGTTAAGGAAGGCCTTTCCAAGCAAATTGTTGGGTCTTTCAACTTAGGAATTCATAGGAGCTTTGTTGTTGGCAATCCAAGCATCTTGACCTCTCATCTTCGATTACCGTACAATATATATATATATATATATATATATATATATATATATATATATATATATATATATATATATATATATATATTGCAAAGCCCTACTGACTTTTTTACCGAGTTGATTTTTTGTTTATGTTTTTTTAAGCTAGCTCGGACCTCTGGATTAACTTTAACAGAAGTTCCATTGCAACGCTTTTGCAATTTGGGGAGGGGATGTGAGGTGAGAGATGTTGTCATGCCTCTATTTTGGAATGCAAAGTAGTCTCATTTCCCATCAATCGTCTTGGTATCTTGCTCATGACCGACCCTATATAAGTAGTCACTTGGGACTGGTATGTAAGTGCTTGAAAAGTTGCCAATTTGGAAGAGATCTTATATTTCACCCGGTGGAGATGTTACTGTCATCAAAGTCCACGTAATTTTTTTTTTTTTTCCAAATTCTGCTACGGTGGCAAGGAAGCTTGAGAAGATTCAAAGCAATTTTCTTTAGAAGGCGTGTGGTGATGGCTAGGAGTACTATCTTGTTAGTTGGGAGGATATCCAGAATAAGGATGGTGATGGGCTGAATAGCGGTAGAGGCAAGTGCAAGTGGTGGTGGAGATTTGACAAGGAGCAAGAGGCTCTTTGGAGAGAAGTTATTGCTTCAAAATATGGGGATATGGAGAGGTTGGTTTTTAACTTTAGTGATGAAGGGAATTGCAGCCTTTGTTTTGGAAGCTACTCTCAATTTAGAAACACTTCGGTGTGGGTCTAATTATTATGATGAGAGTTAGTCTCAAGGTGGATGGTGGTGACAGAGGTTCTGCTTTTGGGAGAATCTTTTGATCGAGGAGAGCTCCCTTGCTATGAGGTTTCCTAGGCTATACCAAGGTATAATAGCGGCCGTAATGGCCAAACCTTATGGCCATGATGGCTGACGGTATGGCCTCCGTAATGGAAATTACAGCTCTGTAACGGTCAGTGTGTGTGTGTGTGTGTGTGTGTGTATACTGTATTGGCTCTATATTGGACCATTACAGGCCCATATTGGCCTATTACACTCACACACTGTTTTGGCCCGTTATAGCCCTGCATCAGCCCATTATGGACCATTTTCTCAAAATGGGTGCCACGGCCTTGTATCCCATAGTAGATCCCGACGTAACCATTTTTTAGTACTTCGAGATATAACTTCTCACCAGGAAGCATGTTTTTATTTATTTTTTTTATTTTTTTAAAGATTCTCAAAACCCTTCAGATTTGACATGGCCTAATTAAAAATAGAGGGATTCCAGCAACTTATTTCAGAGTGGTGGAGGGATTTCAAGGTGGTAGGCTTCGCAGGTTATAGACTTTCTCAAAAGTTAAAGCTGCTTAAGATTAAGATTAAAGTGGAAGAACACTGTGCTTCGAAAAAGGGATATTCAGATAAAGGAGATCTTATCTGAGATTCATGCTTTGGACAAGGAAGGGGAAGTTGGGCAAATGATAGTTGAGAGATCGATTAGGAAAATGCAGCTTATCCAAATATATTCAGCTAGACATTTGGAGGATGAAATCTCTTGGAGACAGAAATCAAGAGATAGGTGGATCAAAGAAGGTGACAAAAATACTCATTTTTTTCACTTTATAGCAAGTGCGAGGGCCAGAAAGAATAAAATCAACAACTTGATGGTGAATGGGCAGCATTCCGAAGATCAACAACTCATATCCGAAGAGGCAATTCATCATTTCAGTGACCTCCTAAGGGGTGAAAGCTGGAAGAGACCTCGGCTAGATTTATTACAGTTTGCCAGAATCTCCGATGAAGAAGCAAAAGGGCTGGAATCTCCATTTTCATTAGAGGAAGTGAAAGGGGCTTTGGATGATCTTGGAGGCGATAAAGCCCCTGGGCCAGATGGATTCCCAATGGCTTTCTTCCAATCATTTTGGGAAACAATTCAGGGTGACATTATGGACTATGGGCGAGAATTTTCTGATAGAAGTCTGATGCAGGACATGAAATTGCAATATGATATGCAAGAATTCAGGCGTAGATCAAACCAATGCAGAATGATCACATAATAATTCCACATCCCACATAACAGATCAAACATTCAAGTAAAGGGGATTCTGCATGGGTCCAAGCCTACACAGGATAGGACTGGATCAGTAAAATTATGGACCAAACAATGCTCAAAGGGAAATAGAATTCGGCCAAACATGCATAGCAATCAGTCCCCAATCCAAGGGATTCCCCAATTTCAAATCAAGGAACCCTAGGGTGAGAAAATGGGCAAATAAATTATGGAAGATGCAATCTAGGTTTAGGGTTATGAAAATAGGTATAAAAAAAAGGAAAATAGGAAGAAAACTTGAACCTGGAACAACTCCTATGTGCGGATAGCGGGCCAGGGCCTGGCGCACATGCGCAGTAGGCTGGCCGCATGTGGGGTGGGGGCCCGAATCCCCAAATTGCTTCCTTCACCTTGGTCGGCCAGGGGGAGACCTCAAACCCTCCAAGTTTCGTCGCAATCCGATGTGCGGTCTGGGCGCGGTGCTCTGTCGAAGTTTCAGCCCTCCTGCATGGCCAGATTCTGGAACTGGCTGTAGAGAGACGAACAACTGCAAAACAAGCGGATTTGAAGCGAAGATGATTGTAGAATGGATGAAATAAGATAAAGGGGCGGATTGAGATACACGTGGCTTCGCACCACGATAGTTAGCCCTTCGAAAAGGGAGGGCTTCGCACCTACTTGAATTTTTTCACAACTCAGAAACTCAGAGAGCAAAAAAACACGCAAGAATTTTTATTCAACTTCAATAAATCAAAAGAACTACAAGGGGTGCCTATTTATAAGAAAATTCTATACCCAAAAACTCGCGTCGTGCGCAACCTATTATTTGGCGATGAAGTAAACCAAAATAAAAACCAATCAAAAAAATCTAAAGCGTTCATGATGTTTTAAATAACATAAATAAATAAAACTTAAAATATGAACTTAATCTGACTAGTGGGCCATGATCATGAGATCCTATGATGGGCTTTTCTTGACTATCGGGCCCACTCTTTTGAATCAAAACTTCGTCTTCTAACTAGGAGGCCCTCCCTGGACGTCGTCATCGAGCCAGATCGACTGTGGGGCCCTCCTTCATACGTATGTGGGTAGGGGGGTGGCGTGCACGCGCGTGTGCACATGATGTCCCCATCAACTCTCCCCGGCTGTGAAGATTTCGCCACTGGCGAAATAAAACTCTTGAACTGCTCTAAGATGTTAGGATCAAGTCTCTGAAGCTCCTCCTCAGTGAGCCACATGCTGTCTGAAGGTGGGCGTGACTTCCATTTAACCAGGTACTTCTGAAACCTGCTATCCGACGTTGAAACTATCTGATTGTCCAAGATATCCTTTATTTCCTCTTTGGGTGTGCGAAGGTTAAGTATGGGAGGTAGGGGCTGGGAAGAAAGGTCAGGAACAAGCCATGGATCAAGGGATAAATCTAGGGAATCAGGATGAGTGGGCGAAGGGCCGGACAAAGTATCAGCGGTCCCCTGAAAAGTAACTAGATCCTCCACATTGAATGTGGAACTAATTCCCATGGAAGGTGGAAGATCTACCTCATACGCATTGAGACCGTTTCATTTTATAATTTTGAAGGGTCTAGCACTACGCGCGTGCAACTTACGAACGGCCTCTGGAGGATACCGCTCGGGCCTGATGCAGACCATCACAGAGTCCCCAATACTGAATTCTTTGAAACGTCTATGTTGGTCTGCAGAAAATTTGTAATGCTCATTACTAGTAGTGATCTTTCGTCTGATTTCTTGTTGCAATGACTGTATGTGATGCGCAAAAGACTCTGCAGACTCTGATGGCTTACGGGACAATGACATAGGGACAATATCAATAGGCTTCCTAGGCTTGTAATCAGTAATGACTTCAAAAGGACTCAGACCTGTGGATCTATTGACATAACTATTGAATGCAAACTCGGCTATGGGTAGTATTGTGTCCCATGTCCTGGTATGCTCCCCCACCAAACATTGGAGCAAACTTCCTAGGCTCCTATTAACCACCTCAGTCTGACCATCGGTCTGAGGGTGGTAGACAGAAGAAAATTGGAGCCTAGTATTCATCATGTGCCATAATGTCTTCCAAAAGTAACTCATGAATCGCACATCACGGTCAGACACTATGGTCTTTGGTAACCCATGCAGTTTGACGACCTCACTAAAGAACAGCTTGACAACATGAGATGTGTCGGAGGTCTTATAACAAGGAATGAAGTGGGCTATCTTAGAGAAACGGTCCACGACAACAAATATGGAATCATGTTTATGAATAATCTTAGGGAGTCCAAGCACGAAGTCCTTACTGATGTCTTGCCAAGGGATGAATGGAACTGACAAAGGAGTATATAATCCTGTATTTTGTTTCTTTTGCTGTGCTAGTTGACAAGTACGACACTGTCCTATAAATTTGGCCACGTCTCGCTTGAGGCTCAGCCAAGGAAACCTATCCTCCACCAGGGTAATGGTCTTGTCTCAACCAAAATGACCCGCAACCCCTATTGAATGTAACTCCTAGATAAGAAAATCGCGGAAGGAGGTGCGTGGTATGCACAAGTGGTCACTCCTAAAAGCTATATGTGATGGACTGGATGCATGAAGGACTCAAACAAACTAACCCTAAACAAGTAATGTATTCCCCTATAAGAACCCAAAGCTCTGATACCAAATTTGATGCAGAACATGAAATTGAAATATGATATGCAAGAATTCAGGCGTAGATCAAACTAATGCAGAACGATCACATAATAATTCCCATCCCACATAAGAGATCAAACATTCAAGGAAAGGGGATTCTGCACGGGTCCAGGGCTACACAGGCTAGGACTGGATCAGTAAAATTATGGATCAAACAATGCTCAAAGGGAAATAGAATTCAGCTACACATGCATAACAATCAGTCCCCAATCTAAGGGATTCCCCAATTTCAAATCAAGGAACCCTAAGGTGAGAAAATGGGCAAATAAATTATGGAAGATGCAATCTAGGGTTAGGGTTATGAAAATACGTATTAAAAAAAAGGAAAATAGGAAGAAAACCTGAACCTGGAACAGCTCCCGCGTGCGAACAGCAGGCCAAGGCCTGGCGCACGTGCGCAATAGGCTGGCAACACGTGTGGTGGGGGCCCGAATCCCCAAACTGCTTCCTTGACCTTGGTTGGCCGGGGGGGGACCTCAAACACTCTAAGTTTCGTCGTAATCTGATGTGCGGTCGGGGCGCGGTGCTTCGTTGAAGTTTCAGCCCTCCTGCAGGGCCAGATTCTGGAATTGGCTGTAGAGAGACGAACAGCTGCAAAACAAGCGAATTTGAAGCGAAGATGGTTGTAGAATGGATGAAATAAGATGAAGGGGTGGATTGGGATAAATGTGGCTTCGCACCACAATAGTTAGTCATTCAAAAAGGGAGGGCTTCGCACCCACTTGAATTTAGCCCTTCGAAAAGGGAGGGCTTCGCACCCACTTGAAATTTTCCACAAATCAGAAACTCAAAGAGCAGAAAAATACGCAGAAATTTTTATTTAACTTCAATGAATCAAAAGAACTACAAGGGGTGCCTATTTATAAGAAAACCCTATACTCCAAAACTTGCGCCATGTGTGCAACCTATTACTTGGCGATGAAGTAAACCAAAATAAAAATCAATCAAAAAAATCTAAAGCGTTTATGATGTTCTAAATAACATAAATAAATAAAACCTAAAATATGAACTTAATCCAACTAGTGGGCCACGATCATGAGATCCCATGATGGGCTTTTCTTGACTATCGTGCCCACTCTTTTGAATTAAAACTTCGTCTTCTAACTAGGAGGTCCTCCTTGGACGTCGTCATCAAGCTAGATTGACGGTAGGGCCCTCCTTCGTATGTACGTGCGTAGGGGGTGGCGTGCGTGCGCATGATTTCCCCATCAAAGTCGGTTATCAAAAGAGTTAGGCGCTTCCTTCATTACTCTCATTTCAAAATTTTCAAGTGCAGATTCGTTAAAAGATTTCAGGTCGATCAGTTTAATTGGCAGCCCATATAAAATCCTGGCAAAAGTTCTAGCTTCAAGATTGAAAGGAGTGTTAGGGAAGATCATTTCAGATAATCAGAGTGCATTCATTCTAGGTAGGCAGATTATTGACAACGCTCTTATTGCTTTAGAATGTGTGGACTCGATCCATAGATCCAAGCGTAAATGTATTTTATGCAAAGTAGATATCGAAAAGGCCTACGATCATTTTGATTGGGGTTTCTTACAGTACATGCTTCAACGGATGGGGTTTGGTGACAAGTGGAGGAAATGGATAGGGGAATGCGTGAGTTCTGCTTCTTTTTTCTGTTCTCATCAATGGCTCCCCTAAAGGCTTTTTCAAAAGCACCAGGGGTCTGACATAGGGCGATCCGTTATCCCCTTTCCTGTTCTTGATAGTGGTGGAAGCTCTTTCAAAAATGTTGGATATTGGTCAAGATCGAGGCATTATTGACGGCATCAATGTTGAAGGCATGAATAGGTCGATTTTGCACGTTCAGTTTCCGGATGATATTCTAATTTTTAGCAAAGCAGAGGAACAAAAAATTTCCAATCTTCGTACGGTAGTCCGTTGTTTTGAGGTGATCTCGGGTCTCAGGTGAATACGGTTAAATAAAAAATGTATGGTATAAACATGGAGGAAGAAGAGGTTCAGGCTTTTGTGGTTTCGTTTGGTTGTGAAGCGGGTTCTCTTCCGACTACATATGTGGGCCTCCCCCTTTGCTTTGGAAAACCCCCGTTATTCATGTGGGATAAGGTAATTTCCAGATTTGGGTCTTACCTCGCTAGATGGAAATGCAGATTCCTCTCTCTAGGCGGAAGAATTACACTTATAAAGGCAGCCCTCACGAATCTTCCTTTATACTTTATGTCATTGTTTTCATGCCCGGGTGTGATCTTACAAAAATTGGAGAAGCTAAGGAGAAATTTCTTATGGCACGGTAAGGAAGATAAAAAAAGGTTTCATCTTTTGAATTGGAAAGAGGTGTGTAAGCATATCAAAGCATATCCAAGATGGAGGGGCTGGTATAAAAGGTCTTAAGAAAATGAATAGGGCTCTCCTAGGAAAGTGGATTTGGAGGTTGGGATCTGAAGATGGTAGTTTGTGGAACAACCCTAATAAAGCTAAAGTATGGGTCGTCTAAAGGGGGCTGGTGGACTAACCCCTATTCCTTACACAGATCTTCAGCAGTGTGGAAAGGGATCTTATCTACTCAGGTGGAAGTCTCTAATCATCTCGGCTTCTCAATAGGGAGAGGAGATAGGATCAGTTTCTGGTATACTCCTAGGTAGGGGACGGAGTGCTAAAAGATAAGTTTCCTCGCTTCTTCTGCACGGCGACTAATCAGGAAACTTCTGTAGCAGCCAGTTATTCTGTGATTGGGGGAGTGGTAATCTGGAATGTTGAGTGCAGAAGGAATCTCCGCGACAACGAGGTTGAAGAGTACGTGGCGCTTTTAAATTGTATTCACAATGTCAAGTTAGATTTGGAAAATGAAGACTAGTTAGTTCGGATCAAACACAAATAAGAAAAGTTCACGGTGAAATCGTTCTACAGGTGTATTGATAAAGGGGCGGATAAGAAAGAAGAGATCTACACCAATAAGATATGGAAGTACAAAGCTCCTCCAAAGATAATAGGGTTTACGTGGTTAGTGGCCAAGAATAGAGTCCTCGGGATCGATAACTTTGGAAAAAGAGGGATGATCCTCCCTAATGTATGTCTTTGTTGTACGTCTAATGAGGAAACGGCGAATCACCTATTTATTCACTGTACCTTCATTAGTCATATCTGGAAAGATATCCTTTTTCGATTTGAAATGAACTGGACAGCTCCTCCGTCGACTGGTACTTTTCTAAAGGCTTGGCATGGCATTTATTTTGACAAGAAGAAGTTGTCTCTTTGGAGAATGGCGATTCTCGCTGTCTGGTGGGCTGTTTGGGAAGAAAGAAACGACAGGTGTTTCAACGGGATATCCAAATCAGCTGGCTCTGTTGCTTCCAGAGCCAGATTTCTAGTCGCTGAATGGGCTGTTAATGTAGAAAATTTAAAGGGCTGTAATTTGCTGTTTTTAGGATCTTAGTTGCCTGTGTAGCTCCCTCGGCAGTGCAGGCTTCTTTATTTTGTTTGTTCCTTTCCTTCTTTTATATAATATAATATGTGACTTTTCAAAAAAAAAAAAAGATTATAGGCCTTGTGGACAGATGGAGTGGTGGGCTTTTGAGTCAAGAGTTTAAGGAGGATGCTATGCTAACCACCATATGGGGTTTTTGGCTAGAAAGGAATAATAGATTTTTATTTTTATTTATTTTTTAATAAACGGTTCCACCACCATAGCTCAAGTGGCAGGAGAAAAAAAAAAAAAGATGTCCTTTGGGGCTATGTGGCTCAAGTGTTCCAAGAAATTTCCATCTTTGATCTTCTTTGCGGTTGGACCAGCATGATTGATGATTACTAGTGGTAATCTTCTAAAGCTGAAGCTAAGCTAGAGAAATCATCTATGCCAGAGGAAGCCTGATATCAATGCAAGCTCTTTGGGTAACCGGTAACCCTATTGCTTTTGGGGTTAGGGGCATTCTAAGGGATGAGCATGGTTCTATCAACTTAACATTATCTGGCAGGTGCGGTCTAGAAACTTGAAAAAGGCAGAGCTATGGCCATGATATTGGCGCGAAGGTTTTTTTTTTTTTTTTCTTTCTTTCTTTTCTTTTTTCGCTATTCGGGTTGCAAGTTCATGATGGTTGAGGGCGATTCTTGTAATGTGACTACTTATGCATCAAGAAAATGCAATTCCTGTGGGATCTAGTTTTTATTTGCAATAGCATTAGGTTGTGTTCCCATTCTATTGATATTACCTTTCACTATATCCTAGAGAAGCCATTGGTCTTACCAATTCCCTTGTGAAGGAAGTGCTTCTTAAATCTTCTCTTTTTAGATGGGATTCCTTATCTGCCGTGATGGATTTTTGTATCTTTCGCTCGTTGGGCTTGCTTAATAAATTTTCTTGTTATTGATTAAAATAAGAATTGCATCTCACCAAAGGTATTCCAAAACAGCATAATGGCTGTAATGACCGTTATGTGATGCTAATGGTGGTAACCGTTGCACATTACGGGGTCGTAACGGCTGTAACAGTCCTGTAATGGATGGTTACGGGGCTGAAATAAGTAGTTTTAAAAAGAAGAAAAGGATCCGTAATGAGCGTCATGGCCCGTATCATAACAGTAATGTCAGTGGCCGTTTTGGCCACCGTTAATTTTATGGAAGACCTTAATCACACTTTTATTTCCTGGAAAAATATCAACTTGTTCTGTAAAATCCAAGATAAAGAGACATGGCAAAGCTTTTTTTTTTCCTAAATGGATTTAGAAGGCTGAAATTCTATGGTTGTTGGCTGCTCTAGTACTGGATTAAATCAGGTAGTTGTATGCATCGATTGGCTATTTGTACTTTAAAATCCAAAAAATCGTTTAAATGTGAAACTTATGAGGGTGTTGGAAAATATTTTGTGTTTAGGTTATGCTATTTGGCTTAGATGAGAAAGTGTGCCATGATCAAACTGGTGTATATGGAAACTTTTATTATATTAGTAGTTAGGACATTTATATGATGGTACTGGGATATTTTATTATCTTACCATAGTTCCTGTAAGCAAATTAAATGTTTCTTGGGTTGTTGAAAGATTAGGTTGTCTCTGTCTATTTCAAAAGAGAGCTTTTAAGCCATCATGTACTCTCCATGTCATCGAATCACTGCATCAGAGGTGCACTTTTCAACTACTAATGTACATGCGTACATGCATACATATCATCACCATCAGAGCTTTTCCCTAGCTATTTGGTGTCAGCTTTATGAATCCTGTTTCTTAAAAAATTCTTAATGCCCTAACTTCTGTGAACGAAAAAGCTTATGTATCCATTCTCATGGTCACTAACCCAAGTCCGTATAGGCCTTTTCTTGTCCTCCTTTTAGGCTCTTTCAACACTAATCGAAGTTTCCTATCTTATCCACACATCTCTGGTTTTCTTAGCACATGGATGAACCATCTCAACCAGCTCTCCATTGTTTCAATTTCGGATTATTCCAAAGTTGCTTTGAATGACCTTATTCTTAATTTTATACTTCCTAGCTTTTGTAGGCATTCATCTCAATTTCGTCATCCCTAAAATGTTCATCCTTTGTTAATGCTACCTCTTATTTGCCCAGTACTCTGCCCCAGGTAGCATAGCTGATCTGATAGTTGGCTCATAAAAATCCCTTAAGTTCCATTGCCACGCGGCAATGACACAGCACTCTAGAAGAGGGTGTCTTGTCTGCAGGACGAATCTGAAAGGCTGAGAAAACAGCATGTTTTTCAGAGCTAGGAAGATTTGGTCGTTAAAGACTGATGGATGTTTTTCAGAGACAGATCAGACCAAGGTGAGTTCCAGAGCCTTTGGAGCACTGCTACCCTGTTGAAAATTAAGGTGTTTTTCGTAGACAACCTGAAAAGACGAGGCATGGGCATTCCAAATAGATGTGTGATGTGTTGTAAGGAAGAGGTGACAGTAAACTGCTGTTGCCTGACTAACTGTCCTATGGCCAGAAATATTTGGGCTGAAGTGTTTGAGAAGTTTGGCATTTTCCGGGTGCGGCCAGGTTCAGTGCAGTGCTTCTGGCTAGAGAGATATGAGAAGATTTTCCGAGCAGGTTAGGGACATTGTCAGCTGGATTTTTTAGTTGCTTCTGATGTGGAGCAGGGCTGATGGAGGGGTTAGAAAGAGCCCTTTGCTATTCCCTGAGGTAAACTGGAAAGATATTCTTCAGTGGAACCCACATGTTCCATAAGAGGTGCCATCATGGATGCCACCTCCAAGGGGCCATTTCAAAGTCAACTTTGATGGCTGCTCCTTTGGAAATCTTGGTTTTGCTGGCATTGATGTGTGCATTAGAGAGCCAGGCCTTGATTTTGTTGGAATTTTTGGGTCCTGTTGGAATCGAGGACTCAAATATTGGAATTCAGGAAGGAAGAGCATTACTGCAAGTGGAAAAGTTATTGGTGGAGCATAATTTTTTCCAGGCTGTGGTTGAAGGGGATTCCAAAAATGTTATTTCATGAGCCATCATGGGAAGCAGCCCTTGAATTAAGCAGAGATAGATTTCTTTCTGGCAGGTAGAGAGAGAAGGAAATGCTGCAGCTGATTCATTGCCAAAAGGAGCTTCCAGAGGTGAATAGAAGTGTTTAGTGGGGATAGGTCTCAGATGTGTTTTATGTCTGTTGGGATCTTGGATGTCTCTGTATTGAACAATGTTTTAAATAGCTACACTATGTAGCGTAGCAGAGTCTTAATGCTATGTAGCTCATGAAAATAGCTAAAGTCGCATTTAGCCTATGCGACATGATAATTTGCATACGCTACACACTACATAGACTATGCTACACACTATGCAACTTACATGATGTTGTCAATGATTTGTTACATTTTTCCATTTCCAATAAAAATTAGTTAACCATTTTAATGCTTTTAGTAAAATAATATAAATAACAATATTACTTTAGGTTGCATTTTGTTGCACCAAATATCATGAAATTTTGTTAAATTTCATTGTTAATCAGTCTAATTTCATATAAAATATCATGACATTGGTGCAACCAAGCATCTTGATTAAAAATCTTGTAGTTGCGTGTAGCTTACCCTACATGCTATGTAGCTTAGGCCTCACCCTTCAAAGGGGTGAACGGTATGCTACATGCTATTTGCTATTTAAAATACTGGTATGAATAATTATGCACTCACAGGGATGCCTGGTAGGGCTGTCAACGTGCCAGGCCTGGGGTTGGTCTCGGCCTGGATTTTGAACTGTTTCAGGCCGGGCCTATTCAAAATTCTGATTTTGGCAAGCTCGAGCCTGGCCCATTGACACCCCTAATGCCTGGGTTGCTGTTGCAATTGCATGTTGTTTGTTTTGAAATAAAAATGATTACCCTTAAAAAAGAAAGAAAGAAAGAAAATGAAATCACACGACACTCTAGAAGTATGTTGTCACTTTATCCACCAAACTCTAATGCTGTTGGAAACAACCTCATGCAATACATGTAATCATCATCATCTAAAAAAAAAAAGATGACTACTGTACAGAAATGTCACGGATCTTTCTTTTTAAAGTCACCATGTTTGGCTCCTTGTAACCTTGTCCAACACCTGCATGTATCTGCGTCCAAGGCTCTTGTTCCAAGACCTATTGGGGTTTGGACCCAGCTTACCTGTCAAAAACAGAAAAGAATGGATGGATGTCGTGAATCTGACTAAAAACCATCATGCTTGGCACTGTGTAACTGTGTGTCCAGTACCTATACACTTATCAGCATCCAAGACTCCAAGGTACATTGATTCTAAGAGCTCTAATCTCTTAGTAAGCTATTTACATGGGGGTTGACCCCTAGTGGTTTTTCTTGCCCATATTCTAACAACTTTCTTCTACTTTCCGATATGCAAATTCCAGTCCTCGCATTTCAGAGAACTGCATGAACTGCAGATTTTGAAGATTCATTTTCTATTTGTATCACTTGTTCCTATTGTTAATGCTCTTAACATATTATCTTCTACATATGTCCTGTTTGTATTACAGCTTACCCTACGGGAGTATGACAGAGACTGTGATAGTGATGATGATGGTTCATTCACCGCTGAAAATGAATCCTTTGCACTGAAGCTGAATCATGCTCTTAAAGACCATGTAATGGATGACCTTGAACTCGATGACCAGTATAGAGTTCCCGGTGATTTCATTCATGGGGATCAAGAATCAAGCAAAGGGAAACAAATGGACTTCTCTGCTGATGTGATCCGCAAGTGTGCAGAATACGCTGAAATGTACAGTAATGAAAACCAAGATAATGCGGACATGATGGTTCTGCAGGAAAGCAGCGATGAATCTGAGGTGTGGGACTGTGAGACTATTGTTTCTACTTATTCAAATCTTGATAACCACCCTGGGAAAATACAAGCTCCAGAAAAGCCTAGGAAGAGACTTGCCATAGCTATCTCTGGTGCTTCAAGTAACAACAATCATGTGATTTCTCTTCGAGGAAAGGAGAAGCTTCCGGTGGAGTTTTTGCCAATGGGTAGGAAAAATGTCATGGAAAAGGAGAAGAAAGCACCAAGCTTGGGAGATCACCGGCAGAAGAGGAGGCCACATGGTGAGGAGTCAAAGGAGGAAAAGAAAGAACGCAAGGTAATTGTTGATAATATCCGACTGTATCTTCATGTATTCATAGGCACTCAACCTAGACTTGCAAAACAGTAGAAGACTGATCTATAATGAAAGAAAATGGTTTTATTTCTTCTTCGAAAAAAGGAAAAAAGAAAAAGAAAAAAAAGAAGAAGACTTTTTATTGCTAATCAAGGATGTTTTGACATCCAATTAATCCAAAATTTGTGTATTTTAACACCCAAAGTTCAAAAAGGCCAAGTTGATCAAACTTTCAGCATTCACAATAGAAACAGTTTTCTGGTTACTTCATGAAAAATCAAGGGTTATCAGTTATTGCAATTTTCAGAGTTTTGACACTGAGAGATGTCGTCTTTTTCTCTCTTTCTTCTTCTTACTCTTCTTCTTCTTCTTCTTGATACATTAGACTGGTGTTTCATAAGGTTTACTTGATGCTTATGTGGTTGCGGTTGAGTTCTTTATACACAGTCTGCTATAAAAGAGGAGAGACGGGAAGCACGGCGTGCAAAGAAAGAATTGAAGGAACTATACAAGTGTGAGGCTCAGCGGGCTCAGAAGGTTGCTGCTATTTCAGCGCCATCTTCTATCCATCTCATGTAAGCTTTGATGGCCAGCATTAAATTAATTTACTTGGAATTTACTGTTGGAGCTCATTTCAATAATATTCGAAGATTCGATATTTGTATTTTAATTAAGTTTGACATATTACAGATTTTCTAGTCTAAGTCTCCACCATTAATGCCCAATGCATTATAGGTGGTCCATTGTTCCCTCATTTCTTAAACATAAAACATCCATTCGTTATGACCATTTATCTGCTTCTCATAAGATGATTTGATGTTAGTTCACATCTTTATCTGCAAGTCATCCAAATGCAATCACTCTTGGTAGCTCTGGATGTGACTCAATATCTGTTAGCAGTATTAGAGGAACTATTTCCTGAAAAAAGTGAATTATTTTTCTCTGTGTCTTTTTTGTTTTTTTTTTTTGTTTTTTAACACACCCACCCACCCACTCACACATATACACCCACACCACATGAGCACTCGATCCTAGGATCTCAGTGTTGAAATAGAGTCTGTCTACCACTAAGCCATGGAGTGACCCATGGAAAAAATAATGAATTATAGAATGCACTTTGCTGAAAAAAAAAGAGCAGCAATAATTCAGTGCTCTATCCCCTTCTATCTGACTCTCTCTTGCAAGTATTTCGTACTGTTATAGTTAGCAAACTGGTATGGTCAACCCAACATTCACCCGAGTCAACCACGTTGGGTCATTCACTGTATAGCTGGGTCAGGAAACCATGCCATCCTGGTTTATGCCTGACTCGGCCTGTTTTATTGGTTGGTGTGCAACGTGGCCGATTCTTTTACTAGTTCCAGTGTTGGTTGGCCTGGTTTCCTGGGTGGACTTGGACTCATCTAGGTTTTCCTGACACCAAAGAAAACAGGTTTCTCAGTTGCTCTGGTATTTGGTAGGGAGATGGGTATGTGGTACACCACTTCCTCTAGCATGTGTTACATTGGGGTTAGGATCATTTGGTCAATCAAGTACAAAATACCAAGTATGTGTTCTACACTGGGGTTAGGATCATAAGGTCACTCTATTACAGAATACTAAGTATGTGCAATATAAGTATCATAATCATCATAATCACTGTCATAGCCTTGTTCCAGCTATTCATGGTCGCTTTGCTAATCCTGTTTAAATGATAAGTGTCATGATTGCCTGGAAAAAAGTTTGACAACTGGCTTTCCAACTGACATCAAACCTCTCATTTAGCGGGTCTGGGGTCTGGTTGGCACAGTGGGTACCTGGTAGAGTTGAAAGTAATATTACCATATACACAAATTGTAGTGGTAATTTATATACAAAATTGAATATTATTAGGATGAATATTGCAAGCATAGTAGTATATAGAGCTTTTCTTAGCCCACATGCATCTGCAATAAATCTCAGGTACACACCATACATGTGCCAGCATGGCACAATAAGTCCAAGATCCAATACATCCATCAGAAAGTCATCACTATATTCATGCCTAGCCCAAGAATCAGGTTCATCCACTGGTCAGGTGGGCCACAGCTTACAAAACAAATGTGCGGCTCTGAAAAACTTGTCTGAAGCTTTCTAACCCATCCGCCTGTTTCAAATATTGCAGCCCACATTCTGAGTGGACCAGATATTTTTAGGTAAACATGTAGGTCTGACCAACCCAATGGGTGGATTGGACCTCACAGGCTGGAACATATATGGCGTGTACATGAGCTTTATTGCACACAAGTGTGCGCTTAGCAAAGCTTGTATTATATATAATATAAAATATATCAGTACTATATAAAACTACTGAAGTGATGCATTAAAGCTTACCATTCTTATTATTATTTTGAAAGCATACTATTATATTATATGCATTAATGTCCAAATTTGTAGATCCTAAACCGTATTGTGCAATGTGGATCATAAAATTAGGATGATCAATGATTTAGGTAATGTTGATTGTGATCCACCTATAGTTGCACGAAACGTGAATAGGAGTAGCAGTAAATTTGGGTGCAGGAATGATGAAAACTATGTTTAAAAATAATTAGCAAGCATACAACAAAAGCTAGCAGGAGTGCTAGCTAGTCCGGAGTGCTATTGAAACAAGAGCGACACCTCATTAAAGTTGGGATTACAGGCATATAATTACTTACAATAGTATGTTTTTTTTTCTTTTTAAATTTATTTATTTAAATTATATATATATATATATATATTACACACACACACACACTCACGCTGTAGTGAGATTTCACCACCCATGGATACTCGAACCCTCGACGAGGTGTTGAAACTCCTAAGAGTCTACCACTGGAGCAAGAGGAAGTATCCACAATAGTATGTTGTTGATTCTTGTCAGACTCATGATATTTGTAATCGTAATCGTAGTGATTTTGAATCCGGAGGCATTTGTGGTGATTCCCATGATGTTCAGTTGATTTGTAATGAAACCCACTATAGTAAAAAAAAATAATTGGCGATTGACCAAAGAATTTTTCATTCCCTTAAGCTTTCTCACCAAGTTTGGAGGTCAAAGACTCGAGAACCCAGCTTTCAGCATGTCCGGCTGAAAAACAACATTCTTGTTGAAGATTTGTCTGATGCACCATTACATGCATGCATATCAAAACAAACAATTGATAGATTCTTGCATTTTCCTCTCTTTCCTTTTTCCCTTGCATTACTATTGGGAAAGAAATGAAAAAAAATAAAATCGTGTTGATATGATCTAATCTGCCGTGTCATATTGATTTTATAATATGCTGACACACCCTCCAAATCTGATTTTCAGATCGTTGGGTCAAAAGGCCATTTCTGGATAAGTCAGGTTTTTTTTTTTTTTTCCATGTGGTAAATTCAAATTTGATGGTGGTAGAGAGCACATAACTCGGTTATAGTGTTGTTGATTTGATTCTTTGTTATGGTAGTGAGCTGGTTAGCTATATAAACATGGTGTGAAAAACCATTTCACATGTTCTGATGAAGATAAATGAAGCTGAGTGATGTTTTAATATTTTTGTTTCCTTGTTAAAATAGGTAAGCTGCCGTTTGAGGGTGTTTTATAACCTGACGCAACGTACTCCAGGAAGATGGAAACATGGTAGCAGATACTCTAGCTTGGGATGAATGATTGCAAGCCCAGGATACTAAAACCAGCCAGTTTTCTACAGTAAGGTTAACCTAGTAGAGAACCAATCATGAGTATAAATAGCTTACTGAATTTTCTGTGATGTGCTCAGGATTTGTTTGTAAACAAGGCACATAGTTTTGTTGTTGAGTCTTTAAGTCAAATGAAATATTACAGGTAATGGATGATAATGGCGTCATGCCAAATAGAAAAAGGCAGAAAGTAAAAAAGAACAAGGAAAATTAACAATATCATCTTTACTCTCATTTCATTAACACCTAAATAACTGGAAGTAGCATTAGATGGAGATCGGCAATCATAAGCATTCATGTTTCCCTTGACTTGGAAATACAAATATCATCGGAAGGTGAAGCTGATGTAGATGGTGATTGTGGATGTGGAATGGGAGCTGGTTGGACTCCGGGATCTGGGATGGGTGGGGGGTTCACACACCCAGGGTAGTCTTCTGAAGCCATGATGGAAACCAAATATTCTTCTTGCGCTTGTTTGTTTGTCCAGTCAATTTGAGCCTCTTTGATTGGTGGGTGAGAGAGGTGAGAAGCATGAGACAGAGATGCATCATGTAGTGGGGTGACCATGATCAACATCATCATACAGATCATGTATGAGGCCATCCTTATGATTGGATGTAAGGTTATCAGTGATTTTATTTTTATTTTTGGTTTTCAAATGCAGTATGAGGTCCCACACACTATTTGTATCCTTGTGATTTGTACTTGGTGGTCCTTATGGTTAAGCTCTTGAGTGATGGCCTAAGTCATGCTTCTTTTGTGAATGATGTTGCCAATAATAGTCGGAGATTTGATTAGGCATCTTAATATTTAGGGAAAACAAAAAACAAAAAACTTTGGGTAGTCTAGACTCTAGAAGTGTGATGATCTCCATACATATAGCTGTTGTACATGTGACATACAAGTTAACTAGAATATAACCAAGCAAGCCTTGGGCCTCAGCTATAGATGGTCCACGCCTAAAAATTACACTGAAGGTTTGATGCAGAAACTGACCGATTAGTGGATGTTTAATGGGTGATCAAAATGAAACAAACCAATGGTGAAAATTCAATAACTAGATGATATCTATTGATCATTGGGTCCTACAATTTGGAAGGTTTGGATTTAGTTTCATGCATTCCATGTTTACCATAGACAAGTGCATTCTTATGCTTCTCTTCATACTCTGCTAGTGTTAAATAATTCATTATAAATAAATGATGACGTGTGTGATAACAGTACACACTAGGAGGATGACTAGGGCTCATGATTTTAGTATGTCCACGGTTAGCAGGTAACTACTGATTTTATATATATATATATATATATATATATATATATATATATATATATATATATATATATATATATATATATATATATGTATATATATCCTTTTTTTTTGGGTTTTTGGTTTTTGTTTTCTGTTTTCTGTTTTTAATTTTTAATTTTTTAATGTTTTGAGTCTACTTCCAACCTTGAAGAGAATTGGGCAAGGTTTCATCAGATTTCATTGTCCATGGAATAATCTGTGTTTAGAAGAACCATATAATAAATGATCCAGCTTTGCGGTTTTCAGTTCTGTTATGTTGCGACTAGAGACCTTCCATGGGTGAACATGGATGGGCCATGCCCAAAAATCTCCTTCATGATGCAATATTAACCTTTTGATTTGGTGGCACAGAAATAACGGGTTGAAAAGAGACTGCATCTGAAAAAGGCCCCAACCAAGATTGATGGCTGGGATGTCTATCTGGTAGATTTTTGGGACGCTGTCCATCCACAGCAATAGAAATAACAGTCTGATTACAGCACTATGGCCCCCACTCGCACCGGAAACCTGCACATCACGTGTGCCATAACATAGACGGCGCACCATTTTTCAGTTCATAATAACCGATTCATCACCTGTTTTGGATAATCAAGGTGAGTTCATGTCCAGTTTTTCACCTGCTTTGGACGGTCAGGATAAGTCCCTATATTTATCACCTGCTTTTGATGGCCAAGAAACGTTCTGAGCCACACAATAATAATAATAATAATAATAATAAAGATGATATCTACATGGAACGCATGGAAACGGGCAATTATTTCAGCTTCTATCATTAGGCAGCATGTTATGGAACCGATAGCCTACAGCATTTCCTTTTGATTTTGGTAGGCCCCATGCCCTCCACATGGTTGGGATTCTCCGCACTAAAGCTACGCATGGGGCCCACCAGAATCAGAATTAGACCTAAACGTGATGTGCAAGATCCCCTGCCCAAGCGGTGGGACCCTGATCCATTTCTACAAGTATTTTGTCCTTCATCAAATTATTGTCATGGGCAAGAGATGAAAACAATACACACACACACACACACACACACACACACGGAAACGCTCACCTGCCAACCAGTTCGTACATACTACGTACGAACTTTTTTGAGAACCCATCCTACGTGATGTGGATCCAAAATCTGAACCGTTCATGTGAAGCAGCACCTCGTGAAACCCCTCAGGCCCAAGTTTTACTTTGATCTAAAACTTTGATGGCCCATGAAAAATGAAAACATTTTCCTCCCTTGATTTGCATTTCTCTTTGCTATGGCCCAACAGAATTTTAGATCAGGGTGAAAATTTGTTACATGGAGTTTCATGGAATTCCGCATCACATGGACCGTTCAGATTAGACACCCATGACACGTGTGCAAAGGTGCTCACGTGCGTAGGTGCGCAGGGGAGCATGACTCTCTCTCTCTCTCTCTCTCTCTCTCTCTCTCTCTCTCTCTCTCTCTCTCTCTCTCTCTCTCTCTCTATATATATATATATAGAGAAATGGTTCTATGCGGTCGAGCTGTGGGTCCCACTGTGATGCGTGTCGAACATTTACCCCATCAGTCAGATGCACCATCACATGGTGGGCAACAAACTTAAAAATCAAGTCAATCCATGGCTTGGGTGGGCCACACCACATACAAAAGTTGAGAGCGGTTACCCTCCCATCAAAACATTCATGATCATTTGTTGGGTCCACAGAGATGTGGTTCACAAATCCAGTCCATCCATTATGTGTGTCCCACTTGGATGAGGGGTTAGACCAAGTTTCAGACGCATAGAAATTTTAGGTGGGCCCCACCAAGTGATTTTATATATTTTAGGCATGTCTTTACATGCTTTTAGATGGTATGGCCCACCCGAGTTCCGTAGACGGCTGATTTTTGGGATATCCCATAATTTAAAGGGGACCCATCAAATACACGGTGTTGATGTTCGACACGCATCACGGTGGGCCCCACGCAGCTCGACCTCATGGGAACTTCCCATGAGGTGTTGATATTCAACACCATCTGACTGATGGTGTTGATATTCGACACACATCACGGTGGGCCCGACGCAGTTCCCATGAGGTCGAGCTGCATGGGGCCCACTGTGATGTGTGTCGAATATCAACACCATCAGTCAGATGTGCCATTCCATGGTGGCCCGCGTTCTTAAAAATAAAGTCAATCCATGATTTGGATGGGCTACACCACATACAACGGTTGAGAGGGGTTATCCTCCCATTAAAATCTTGATAAACATTTATTGGGCTCACAGACATGTGGTTCACACAGCCCATCCATTATGCGTGTCCCACTAGGATGAGAGGTCATACCAAGTTTCAGTCACATTCAAAACTCATGTGGGCCCCACTAAGTGCTTTTATATGTTTTAGGCATGTCTTAACATGGTTTTAGATGATATGGCCCACTTGAGTTCCGTATAGAGCTAATTTTTGGGATATCCCATAACATTAAGGTGATATATATGGGAAATGATACTATGAGGTCAACCTCATGGGAACTTCCCATGAACTCAAGCTGTGTGGGCCCCACCGTGATGCATGTCGAACATCTACACCGTGCATTTGATGGGTCCCCTTTAAATTATGGGATACTCCAAAAATTAGCCGTATACACCGTGCAGTTGATGGGTCCCCTTTAAATTATGGGATACTCCAAAAATCAGCCGTATACTGACTCAAGTGGGCCATACCATCTAAAATCATGCGAAGATATGCCTAAAACATATAGAAGCACTTGGTGGGGCCCACCTAAAATTTTGATGCATATGAAACTTAGTCTGACCCCTCATCCAAGTGGGGCACACATAATGGATGGGTTGGATTTGTGAACTACATTTCGGTGCGCCCAAAAAATGATTATGAATGTTTTAATGGGAGGATAACCTCTCTCAACTTTTGTACGCGGTGTGGCCCACAAAGTCATTGATTGACTTAATTTTTAAGACCGAGGCTGTATGGAAACTTTTCCATATATATACTTGAGTAAAATAAGGTTTTTTTTTTTTTTTTTTGTCTTTTTACACACGCAACCCACACACTCACGCATAAGTGGAATTTCACCACGTATGGATACTCGAACCCTTGACCGGTGTTGAAACTCCCGAGAGTCTACCACCGGAGCAAGAGTAAAAGATGGTTGTTGAATACAAGGGGTTGTTGGTGTTTTAACGTACAACCAGTTGTATGTGATTAGTCGTCATCGGTACAGGCCACCGTTTGCATGCCTCTCCCGAGGATTATAATAAATAGAGACTGTTCAATTCATATATGGACATGATGGACAATCATATCAGTATCGAGACCTCTATTATCAACATGGACAGTCCATTTTCCTAGCCACTGATCAAATGGTTAGGAGACTGATGGTTAGGATCACCCAATCAGTGTTTATATATATATATATATATATATATATATATATATATATATATATAAAATATAAAATTTTTATTTTATTTATTTTTTTAATTTATCGAGGGATTGACAGTCAAAGTTGTGCCCCACATAATGTACAATCTAGATCAGTTGTCAAAATTCTGGAGTATAATCCCATCCATTTATGTATCAAAATGCTTCTTAGTAAGGGATCACCATCCATGTGAGGCCCACCTTTGATTTTTCTCCCAGAAAAATACTTTGATCGGATGATCCTATCCAATATATGGTTAGAAAATAGAAAGAGGTCTAAATATAATGGATCTGGACTGTCCATCATATGGAGTCCACCTTTGATTGGCCACCCATCCATCTTAATAGTCACTCTAGTTCGATGATCATAACCATCCACTAAACTGAAAAGGAATCAACGGACCGTTGTACTAAAAAGGATCAAATCAGTGATTTTGTATCCCTCCCATCTAATCAGTGGAAAACCCATTTTATAACAATGAAGATTTAATACTGATTTGGACTCTCCTCCGTTAATTACCCATCCCTTTAAAAATTGCTCCTATTTTGATAATCCTGACCATCAATTCAAAGACTAAGAAATAGACGGTCCATATACATATCACACTAGTTCAACGATTGACATGGATTGTACATAATGTGGGACACCCTTTTATCCTCCCAAAAAATCACCACCTGACCAATGGCTAGAAGAAATAGACAGCCACAAATTCGATTACAATAGAGGTATAATCATTAATCCAGACCGTGCATTTGGTGGGTCCACCTTCCATTGCCCATACCTTTGATAAGCAGCTCTGACTTAAGAGGTGCCTAACTATCCAATGAATAGACAAGAAATGAACAATCTATATTTATTATACAAGAAAAGGTTCGAGCATTCCACATTTGATTGTGACATTCCCGGTCCATTACAAACTGATCACATGATTTCAACCATCTGCTCAATTGCTAAAAATGAACCGCCCAAACTAATAATTAAAAAAAAAAAATACAAACAGAGAGAGAGAGAGAGAGAGAGAGAGAGAGACCTCCACAGTAGGTCCCACCTAAATAATTCAAATTAAACTGTCCAAATTGTGGGTCCCAATTTAAATGCATCATGATAAAAATAAAAAAATAAAAAAAAATTAAGCATGCTAGATGGCTGGCTGACCGTCCAATTGGTGGACATTTATTGGATGGTTAAAAATGAAAATATTGAAGGGTCCTGTTTCCACAAACAAGCGTCCAACCTACGAATCAATCAAGTGTCCGCTAATCAGATTTTAGAAGCATTCGACCAATCTGATTTAGGTACAATAACTTAGCGACAGAAAGTCCCACCATTTAGTTTAACTTGACATCTTGTATGCCTCGCTTGCGTATCAAGCCTCACACGTAGCCAGAGTATCAAATAGCATAGCTCGCCTATTTTTCAGAGCCACGAAATCTAGGGATTTCTACCTTACAAATGACCAAGAGATGTAACCTTATCCACAAATGAAGGAATACAGTGCTGAGAAATCATCAGCCTTGTTTCAGAGAGAGGAATGTGTATGCATTTCCACTATTTTTATGGCTACCTACATCTATATTATATATAACTAAGTGAAGCAGCTTTAGGACATTTTTGCATGCCCAATTACAGTTGTAGTGGAAAACAAAATGATGATTTAAATGAAAGTCTAGGTATTTTGAGAACCGGAAAATATAGCTATTGTCAGATGTATGGTTCTGATTTTACCAACAAAAATCCTTCAAACTGCCTATAGATTTTACTGGCAACCAAAGTACTTTTGTCCTTTCAGTTCTTTGGTCTCCTTGCATGGAGACATGGTAATAGGAGGCATTGCAACAAAGGTTCAATCGCCAACTGTGATGATGGTGTGAAATCCTTACCTAATAGCTATTGTGTTGGCTTATGTTAGGATAAAATGAGGTAAATTTAAAGCTCGAGTAGACAATGATGTTGGAATATTTGGTTGAATTAAATCGAGTATTAAAATCGAGAATAAAAAAAAATAATAATAATAAAATTTTGAGAAAGAAGAACTTATTGAATTGAGTCGAGGCGTGACTGCGTCACTCGGCTTGAAATCGAATTTGCTCCCCTTGGACAGCGTCCCAAGTGCAACAGGTTTCCAGAGCAATTGACCTCTAGGATACAACGACTATGACCCGGTTCCAGCGATGCACTCACTATATACAAGCTCGAACCACTTACAGTTTAATCCGAAAGTGCTGAGTTGACTCAGCGATAAACTCAGTAGAAAAATGCTTAAAACCGAATATCAGATAGCGTTTTATAAGAGAAGATTTTTTTGTATATTTAAAACTAAAATCGGTAGTCTTTATATAGACTCTGAAGTGGTGCATAAGCACCATTTATAAAAGGTTAGGTCTGTTGGGTTTAAACCTAATAGGAGCGACCAACCGGAAGGGATGCATCTCTCTGGTTTAAAACGAAAAGGCGCAAGTGCGAGTACACTCTCGCACATAAAGTCCTACGAGTACCCATACACACACCCACGCGAGTACACTCACACCGCACCCGCACCCAGCCTGTCTCGTCCTGTCGCGTCGCGTCGCGCATGCGCACACACACACGGACATAGACTCGAACTCGGATTCGGCTCGGCTCGGCGCGCGCGCGCATGTGTGGTCAATGACATATATTAGAGCTATAGGCATAGGCCCCCACAGGGCCAAATTCACATGCCCCCTGAAAGGGGCTCAAGCCCTAGGCAAAAATACTATCTTATATACAAGATAATTTACTTTGTCAATTCTGATGTGGGACAAAACCTACAACTCAAAAGTACCACAACTTTTCAAAAATGGAGGGAAATCACTGAAAATTTAAAAATTTAAATTTTAATATTATTTTGAAACAAAATATAACAATCCCTCACATGTTTTAAAATAAAACTCTTTCGGATTAAAGCGTAATAGTTGTACAATGGTGCCGGTGTCACCATAGACTTGAACCGACATTAGAGTAAGCAAGATAGGTTTACAGGAATCAGGTGACACCATAGTCTTGAACCTGAATCATTTTAATGTAGATCGCAAGTACATGCCACTCACACAATTCTTCCTCTGCAAGTGATTCTGCGGTTCAGTGCGTTTCGATCATACACCATTACCTGGATTTCAAGAGTGCTATAGAGAATTCGCCTAGATTCTCATAGGAAGCGACTTCCACCTCCACACCCAATAGGTGAATTTCATCAAGTGTATGCAGTAACTGTATACACCACAAAATATATGGCTATAGATCCATTAAGAGCTCTAAAAACTCATCCTTCTGCGTTGCTGCTCGCACTGTACATCATAGAAGGGGCTCATATAACTCAGTGCAATCGTCTACCTCGTGTCTTGTTGTTTACCCATTGAACCTATCTCATGGGATCTCCACTTGTATAGGTTGGGTTGCCGACACTGGCAGCTCATATATTAGGCTCAGCCCTATTTCCTTCGATGTATCATTGACTAACCTTTTAAATAGTCCTTTGGTCAGAGGATCTGCTAGATTCTTTTCTGACTTCACAAAGTCAATGGATATGACTTTATCACGCAACATGTTTTTCACTGTGTTGTGTCTGAGTCTAATATGTCTGCTTTTTCCATTATATATTTTACTCTTTGCTTTTACTATAACTGCTTAACAGTCACAATGAATAGACACAGCCAATACAGGCTTTGGCCACAATGGTATATCAGCTAAGAGATTTCTAAGCCACTCGGCTTCTATTTCAGCCTTTTCTAAGGCAATAAACTCGGATTCCATAGTCGATCGAGCGATACATGTCTGCTTGGTAGACTTCCAAGAGACTGCTCCTCCACCCAAAGTGAAGACATATTCACTTGTAGATTTTGTCTTATCTGAATCACTGATCCAATTAGCATCACTATATCCTTCTAATACAGCAGGATAACCGGTATAATGTAAACCATAAGCCATACTGCCTTTTAGGTATCTCAAAATTCTAGACAAGGCATTCTAATGTTCTTTTCCAGGGTTATGTGTATATCTACTTAGCCTTCCTACTGCAAAAGTTATGTCTGATTTAGTGCAGTTTATTAGATACATGAGGCTACCAATTATTCTGGAATACTCTAATTGAGACACACTATTTTCTGTATTCTTCATGAGAGTCACACTATAATCATAATGAGTACTAACAGGTAAATAGTCAAAATGGTTAAACTTTCTCAATATCTTCTCAATATAATGAGATTGTGATAATATAATAACACCATTTTTTCTGGTTACTTGAATACCCAAGATTACACTAGCATCTCCTAAGTCTTTCATGTCAAACTTAGATGACAAGAATTTCTTAGTTGCATTAACTAATTTAATATTAGTTTCAAAAATAAGCATGTCATCAACATAAAGGCATATAATAACATAATCATTTTCAAAAATTTTACTATATACACATCTATCTACATCATTTATATGATAACCATTTGATTTTAAAACACCATCAAATTTTTCATGCCATTGTTTAGGAGTCTGTTTTAAACCATATAGTGATTTAATTAGTCTACATACTTTATTTTCTTTACCTGATATCTTATAACCCTCAGGTTGCTCCATATATATTTCTTCTTCTAAGTCTCCATTTAGGAAAGCCGTCTTAACATCCATCTGGTGTACTACTAGTTTATATATGGAGGATATCGTTATTAAGACTCTAATAGTTGTAATCCTAGTTACAAGGGAATATGTATCAAAGTAATCTATTCTTTCCTTTTGTTTAAAGCCTTTCGTTACGAACCTAGCCTTAATCTTATCAATAGTTCCATCTGGTTTTAGTTTCTTTCTGAACACCCATTTACAACCTATTAGTTTGTTTCCAGGTGGTAGGTTTACAAGTTTCCAAGTGTTATTAGATATAATAGATTCTAACTTATCATTTATTGCTTCCTTCTAAAAGGTTGCATCTGGAGAGTTAATTGCTTCTATATAAGTTGTAGGATCATCTTCTACTAAGAAGGTGAAAAAACCATCTCCTAGGTTAGTTTATCTTCTAACCCTAGTACTTTTTCTTGGTTATATCTCTTCTACTACTTTCTTGTAAGCATTTTTACTAGTAGACGCAATATCTGATTCATTGACTTCTTTTATTTCTATAGATTTAGATTTCATAGGGAATACGTTCTCAAAGAACTCTGCATCCCTAGCTTCTATAATTGTATTAAGATCTAAAACATTATCCTTAGATTTTAAAACTAGAGACCTGTAGGTCACCTTGTTTTGTGCGTACCCTATAAATACACAGTCGGTCGTTTTAGGACCTAATTTTCTTTTCTTAGTTTCAGACAATCCTACTTTAACAAAACACCTCCACACTTTAATATATTTATAACTAGGAACATGATTCTTCCAAAGTTCATATGGTGTTAGTTCAGAAGATTTAGAAGGAATCCTATTTAGGATATAACAAGCAGATAGAATTGCTTCTCCCCACATATTTGAGGGTAAGCCTGAACTGTTTAATATTGCATTCATCATCTCTTTTAGAGTTCGATTCTTACGTTCTACTATTCCATTCTCTTCTAGTGTATAAGGAGTTGTAGTTTCGTGAACTATTCCATTCTTTTCACATAATTCTCTAAATTGAGAAAATTCATATTTACCTCCTCTATCTGTTCTAAGTCTTTTAATTTTTATATTTAACTGATTTTCAACTTCAATTTTGTATTTAGAAAAAACATCTAAAGCTTCATCTTTGTTTCTTAACAAATATACTCTAGTGAACCTAGAGTAGTCATCTACAAAAGTTATATAATATATTTTTCCACCTCTAGACATGTGATTTCTAAAATTACCTAAGTCACTGTGTATTAACTCTAATAGAACAGATGATCTTTCTATTTGTTTAAAAGATTTTCTAATGAATTTTGATTCGACACATGTTTCGCATTTATCGAATCTTTCATTAGATATATTAGGTAATAAACCTAATCTTTTTATTTTCTTTAAAGATACTATATTCACATGACTTAATCTACTATGCCATAGATAAAAAGGTTCAACGATATAAACATAACTGAATGTCTCTTATTATTATCATTGGATACATTTATAATGAATAAACCATCGCTACAGTACCCCTTACTAACAAAGGTTCCATTCTTAGTTATTACAAGCTTATCTGAATCAATTACTAACTTAACACCAGCCTTATTGAGGAGTGAACCAGAGACCAAGTTTCTTCTAATGTCAGGCACATGTAAGACATCATTCAACATTAGAGTCTTTCCAGAAGTGAGTTTCAGAAGTACTTCCCCTTTCCCTACAACTGGAGACGTTCTGGCATTACCCATAAACACCTGTTCATCATCTCTTGATACTTGGTGGGAGGTAAACATGCCACGATCCTTACACACGTGCCTAGTTGCACTAATGTCTAGCACCCACTCCAAGTTGTTTATAAGGAAGACTTCTGACACCACAGCTACTACCATGTCAGACTCATTGTCTGTTTCTTTAAGATTAGCCTGCAGCTTATCTTTGTTTTTCTTAAGCCTGAAGGTTTTGACATAATGCCCAAGCTTTCCACAGTTGTAGCAGTTTCCTTTTTTTCTTGAATTGATTGTTTGCATTCTTCTTTTTGAGCCTGCATTCATTTACATAATGTCCAGGTTTGCCACAGTTATGACAGTTGCATTTTTTCTTATTATTTACCCTACTTGATTCCACAAGATTCGCATTTGAATCTATCTCATTTTTATTTTCTTTTTGGTCCCTGATTCTATTAGCCTCTTCTATTCGTATGTGTACGATAGTGGTTTCCAAAGAAACACCGTTCTTTTTATATTTCATTCTATTCTTATATTCTTTCCAGGAGGGCGGTAACTTTTCTATGAGCGCTCCTGACAGAAACACTTCATCCAACTTAATTCCTTCTGTCGATAGTTCGTGAACTAGACTTGAAAATCGTGAATCTGATTTGTGACAGGTATATCGTCTATCATTTCATAATGAAATAAATTAGCAATTGCATGTTTCTTAGCGCCTGCATTTTCTAATATGTATTTCTTTTCCAAAGCAGTCCATATGTCTTTAATAGACACGTAAGAAGGATACACATCATATAGTTCGTTGGATAAAGAGTTTAGAATATAGTTTTTACAATTATTTTCATCTGTTACTTCAATTTGATTTGTTGGATCTATAGTAAATGATTCAGATAAAATGTATGAAACTTTCAGGGTGGTCAGAGCAAACATCAGTTTTTGTTTCCACCGTTTAAATGATTGTCCAGCGAACGGTTCGATTTTGGCTAACTCAGCAGAAGCATCTACTGTTACTGTAGCCATAATCTATGTAATTCAACACAAATTCGATTTCAAGATTGTTGGAATATTTGGTTGAATTAAATAGACTATTAAAATCGAGAACAAAAAAAACAAGAAAATAAAATTTTGAGAAAGAAGAACTTATTGAATTGAGTCGAGGCGTGACTGAGTCACTCGGCTTGAAATCGAATTTGCTCCCCTTGGACAGCGTCCCAAGTGCAACAGGTTTCCAGAGCAATCGACCTCCAGGATACAACGACTATGACCCGGTCCCAGCGGTGCACTCACTATACACGAGCTCGAACCACCTGCAGTTTAATCCGAAAGTGCTGAGTTGACTCAGCGATGAACTCAGTAGAAAAATGCTTAAAACCGAATATCAGAGAGCGTTTTATAAGAGAAGAATTTTTTGTATATTTAAAACTAGGATCGATAGTCTTTATATAGACTCCGAAGTGGTGCATAAGCACCCTTTACAAAAGGTTAGGTCCGTTGGGTTTAAACCCAATAGGGGCGACCAACCGGAAGGGATGAATCTCTCTGTTTTAAAACGAAAAGGCGCAAATGCGAGTACACTCTCGCACATAAAGTCCTGTGAGTACCCATACACACACCCATGCGAGTACACTCACATCGCACCCGTAGCCGCACCTGCGCCCACGCTCAACCCGTCCCGTCGCGTCGCGTCGCGCACGCGCACACGCACACGGACATAGACACGGACTTAGACTCGGACTCGGCTCGGCGGCGCGCGCGCACAACGCTCGGCTCGGCGCGAGCGCATGTGTGGTTAATGACATAGATTAGAGCTATTGGCATAGCCCCCTCCCCTAGGACCAAATTCACATGCTCCCTGAAAGGGGCTCAAGCCCTAGGCAAAAATATTATCTTATATATAAGATAGTTTACTTTGTCAAATCCGATATGAGACAAAAGCCACAACTCAGAAGTACCACAACTTTTCAAAAATTGAGGAAAATCACCGAAATTTTGAAAATTCAAATTTTAATATTATTTTAAAACAAAATATAACAAATGGCAGAGAAAAAAACATAAGGATGGGCTGTCCATTGTTGAAACCACAAGTACCCATCTCTCTCTCTCTCTCTCTCTCTCTCTCTCTCTCTCTTTCTCTCTCTCTCTCTTTGTAGCTGGCACATTTCCTACATTCTCCTCAATGTTTTCCTTCTTTCCAATTTCTCCTACTTTTTAAGTAACAAGTTTTTTTTAAAATTGAAATGCCACCTTTTTTACAAAGAATTTTCTTTAGATGTAACCAATGTTTTCAGTATGGCTAATATGGGCTGATAAATCTTATGATATATCTAACATCCCACTTATGCAATACAAAGCACACAGTTAGTGTCTAAAATTTTTCTTATCGCAGGGATATACCACATAGTATCACAGATTTCATGAAATCTCACAGCCAAACCTTTATAATTAATAAAAAAATACTTCGTATCAACGACATCTATCAATATCAACAATTAGACAATTATCGCATGAAAATGTGGGAAATCCATGGGCTAAGGGCAGGAAAAAAAAAAACTAAAAAATAAAAAACTACATCCAAACCCCTTTTTTCTTGATTTCTCTCCACTTCTAAATAAATTTATTATGAATTCCTTCGGAAAAAAGAAAAAGAAAAAAGAAGAAGCTGATTTCGAGCTGGAATCAATATCCAAGCCGATTTAGGACTATTTTCAATTCGGTGAGTAATTTCAAATTTCAATCTATTTTTTCAAATAAATCATGTTAAAACAATGTCAAATGCTCATAAATCAATGATTATGAATCCATGATTCTTCATATTTTGTGTGAAAATTATACATTTCGACCTTTGATTTCAAAATTTGTGGGAAATGGGCCTAACTGTGAAATTTTGGAAAAAAAAAATAAAAATCGTAATTTCTCTCAAATCGGTTCCAATCATTGTCTAAATACAAAATCAAACATGTATGTAACCTGGTATGGTGATTCTTAGTAATTTAATTATTTTTCAGAAAAACAAATTAATTAAAAATATTTAAAAAATATATTTTTTTGAAATTCCACTTCAATCAGCAGTCAATTAACCCCCAGTTCAAGAGTATTCAAGAGTGTTTAATGAAATCATCGTTATATAAACTCTAATTTTGAGATCCAAGGAAAGATGGATTGATTTATGAAAATTGACAAAAAAAATCAAAATCAAAATTTTTCAATTTTTCATAAATCAATTGTAATCTTAGTGTCCAATATGAAAATAAACATGTATGAGACTTGATCTAGTGATTCTTGGCAATTTATGGATTTTTTAGGGAAAAAAATAATTAAAATTAAAAAAATGTTTTAAAAAAAATATTTTTTCTCAAAATTCCACTTCGATCAATAGTCAATTGGCCTCTATTTGAAAGTATTTAGTAGTATTTGATGAAATCATCATTGCATGTATTTTAATTTTGGGATTTGGGATTTGTGGAAGATGGACTGATTTGCGAAAAATTGAAAAAAATTTCTCTAATTGGAGAGGAAGAGTACCAACATTATGCTGGAGAGTATCTTTACTGGTTTCACTCTACCATGACCTAATCATAGTATTGTTGGTTTGTGAAGTACTATTCCTAGCCTCATTAAGATGGAGATGATGATTTTTACCCACCATGCAGCTCCATGTGAGTCTGAGCCATGGCCACATATATTATTCACAGGTACATTTCGAAATTTTTATTTTTGTTTTTGAATGCATTGCTTGCATTTCCATACATGTCTTTTCACATTTAAAAATTATATGAATGGACTTAAACATAGTTGCATCAATTTCGTCAAACAACACATTGATAAAGACCCCATACAAAGGAAACATATTATGCGCAATTGTTTTTTGTGATGCTTTGATTTATACATGTATTAATGGCTTGTTTAACAATCACTTAAGTTTCATTGAAAAAAATCAACCAATTTTCCAATGTTTCCCAATAACAACAATACATTACATGATTCAACCGATATATCCCATGCAATAACCGATGTGTCCGTATCCCAATGGTGTAGTACCTTACATGAAAAATATACAAAACTATCCACATTTTTAGGGGTCTCTTGTCTTACCATTTTCTATCAGGTCATTAGCCTATTCTTGAAAATGACAAAAATGCCCATAAGAAGTGATAATCTTGGACAAGATCTGAACCTTAGAAAAGTACGTGGACAGCAATCTGAACCATTCCGAGTTAGTGAGCAGTGATCTAGATTGTTCAACACTAGGTGGCTAGCAATTTGGACTGTTTGAAAGTAGGTGAACAGCTATTTTGTCAATTCAAAAGCACATGTACACCAATCTGGACCTTTACAAGACAGTGGACAACAATCTAGAACATTCAAGGGTAGGTGGACAACAATATGGAGCGTTCCAAGATGGTGGGCAATCATCTAGACTAATCCTTCCATCAATATGTACAGAGATAATGACCACTTCTTCGAGAGTATTTTCATCATTTTCAAAAATAAGCCAAGGAACATAACTTAGATTTGATATTGGTAAAATAAAGAGAGATCAGAAGGGTGGCATTTCATAACGTTGAGACCAAAACTGGGAACAAAAACAGCAAAGTTCGAATCTAAATCAAAGGGATTATGACAAAAAAACCTCTCAAGCTTCCAATGCCAACCCACCTTGTTTAGTTTTTGTTCCAAACTACCTCTTGCATCTGAGAGAGAGCTCCTCCTGCTTCAGGAAACAGCGGAAAACATCAAATTCTTCTCTAATTCTGATTATATACCCCAAGCCTATTTCTATGATAATTCAACACCATTTTAAAAATCGTGGTGACTCTTCAACTATAAGCATGGTACGCTTAAGATTGCTCAACCAATCACACATAAGAAGGGTGGTAAACCATCCTAGGAGTCCGCCCTTGCGCACATGGAAGCAGGGATTGGAATTCAATGGGCCCACCATGTCATATATTTGAAATCCACTCCATTCAATAGGTGCGCTCCTTGATTCTAGACAAATGAGCTAAAAAATAGTACAGATCTATAACTCAGGTAGGCCGTGTCATAGGAAACAATGGGGATAGGACGCCAGCCATAGGTCTGTCTGTGGGGCCGCCATTGTGTGTATGCCGACCAGAATCCAGTTCAACATGTGTTTTACACAGCGCCTAAAACACCTATATGCTCTGTGGTCCTACCATGCTGTCCAGTTTACAGCCACTCCATCCATTAGGGGTTCTAGACTGCAGCAAAAAATCAGCCAAATGTAGAACTGAGGTGGGCCACGCCCACACCACAGGAAACGATAGGGATGGGCCACCAACTGTAGGTTTGTCTTGTGGGGAAACCTGGTGTGTATTAAAACCATTCATTAGGTGTTGGTCACAAGGAAATTGGCCTCATCCAAAATTCAAGCAGGCCATACTGCATGGAACTTGATAGTTTTTTTTTTTTTTTTTGGAAGACACGGGGTGTCCCCACCTCTTTTTTGAAGCGAGGTACAATTTTACATTGTTACCATGTTTGTGGCTCATATGTCCCTTTTATTGGGATGATCTTTAGCATGTATGGTGAGCTTACGGATTCCTACCTGATGGATGGAGTAGATTTCTCATATATAATATGGTGGGTTCCATACAGATTGGGTGTTCTACACCAAGTGGTTTGCTGTGGACTGGAATCCTCTACAACATGTTTTAAGCAGTGCAACACACCCAAGTCTGTTGGGACCCACCATTTTGTGTATGTAAAATCCACTCCTATCAGGTTCTATCCTAGATGGTAGGTCCTAGGGCCAAAAATAAGCTAGATCCACAACTCACATGTGCCACACCACATGGAACAATGGGGACGGGATGCCAAGCATGAATCCAGATCCTCTGCTTGTGGAAAACAGGAAAATCCTGTTTGTTGCAATTTGATTGGGCCACATCATCACACACTGCATTTAATGCAGCAGTGCTGACAGTGACGTGGACCAATCACGATGCAGGAAAACAGGAATTTTCCGTTTTCTGCAAGCAGAGGATCCGGATTTGCCAAGCATAGGTTTGTTTGTGGCGCCAACATGGTTCTTATCTTTCATCAAACCCATTAATTAGATGTAATTCACCATGATGAAGGGAGGATACAAAAATCTAACTGATACAGAACTGAGGCAGAGAACTCTGAGTAAATTAACCGTTTGGAATCAATTTTACATGGTTCCCATTGGTATAGTTCGAGTTTGTAGTCGGGCTTATCAAAATAACGGTTCTCAGATGATGAACGGAGTGGATTTTACATATACAACATGGGGGATTCCACGGAACTTAGTGCTTTATGTGCGACTGTGTAAAATAGTTGTTGTTGAGGATTCAAGTCCCGTTTGTTGTAACACACCCTTGTAGGATCGGATAGGGCGTTGTACTTGGGTTTCAGTTCTGACAAGTTAGGTCCATTTTTGGGTAAAAACCAGACCATTAGTTTTTTACTTCCACCATGGATGGACAATACCCCATAAATCTCAAATAAAATAAAAATCCTACACTTTGTTGGAATGAAAACATAAAAAGGGATTGGAGATACTTTAAAATAAAGTTAATATTTTGATCAACCAGTCATTAACTGAACATGATTATATAGAATAAGTAGGAAGAATAAATCATGTACCTGTTCTGGCAAATTTACACTATCAAAATTTCCTGTTGATATAAGAAGGCTTTGCACGATGAGATTCATATAGATGTGCTGACATTTCTTTAAAAGCTGCACAAACAGTTTTTGTTCCACACCTTCAGCACAAGAAAATCGAACTCTGTTAGGTTGGATTTTTGGCAAACCTCAACGTACTAAAGCAAAACTTGAATGAGGTTCACATTTCGTTGCATCGAATAGCATGGAATTTCTTGATATTTTGCACCAAATTAGATTGATTAATCATGATATTTGGTGCAACCAAACAAACTTTACGTACTGGAAGATTTGACTAAATTCAATTGATTTCATTGAGAACACACAAAGGAGTTCATGCCACAATGTCTACAGAAAAAGCAATGATTCCAATTCTTTTTTCTTTTTTTTCTTTGACCAATAAGTGAATTTCATCATCATTGATCTAGAAATAGCCCAATCTAACCCTACCCAACTTCACACTGAACTAAAATCCAGGAACATTCAAGCAAGCAAGAAACTGAATTTTTGTGTGTGTGTGTGTGTGTGGGGGGGGGGGGGGGGGGGGGGGGGTTGTTTGGATTGGAGATGATTGGGGAGAAGAATTCTCAGATGGGTTGTTTGGATTGGAGATGATTGGCGAGAAGAATTCTCAGACCTTAAGACTACAATTCCACTTATGATTTTTGCATTAAGGACATTTCATTGTCGTTGAGAAGTTCTAACCATTCATTGCTGATCCACTCATTAATGGTTGGAAACCCTGATTTACATTAACTGCAATAACACCTTCCATTCCTGAGTTCCTGCATAATGCCGGTGATAGAATCTACGTATTGAGGACCACTCTGATAAAGAAGAATCCTGACAACAAGAAATGTATGTGGAAAAGTCAATAGTAGAGCAGAAGAACATCTTAATACTAGCCTTGAACAGTTTGTATGGGAGCACCAAAACCTACATGGCCAGTACAACAACTCCATCTTCAGATGCCAAAGAAGAAATTTTTTAACTATGATGGTTTGTTGAAGCTCATGCCCAACTGAACTTTTTTCTTTTCTCTTTTTTATCTTTATAATTCACAAATTTGTTTATGGCCCATTTCGTTTTCCAGTTTCCTATGAAATGCAAAGTAAATGATCCATCATTATCATTTCCGGGTGTTTGTTTAAATAGGAATTGTGGCTTATAAATACAGGGTCAAATACACTTGCAAAGGAACTAGGTAAAGTAAATTGTAATCATTACATTTTCGCATTATAAAAGAAACATTTTTACAATGATTTTTGGGTGAAACAAACAATGTAACAAAATCATCATTGCGGTCAAATGTAAGTGATGTCACCACACAATTACAAGAGTAAATAATCATCATCCATTTACAGCCATTTGCCATTGTAATTGGAAAACCAAACAGGCCCTTGAAGGAAGAGGAATAAAAAAGGAACATGGATTGGAAACAAGTAAAAACATAGTTCCAGAGGGTGAATGCTGCAGCATTCTCCTACCATAAACCGGTGAATAAAAAATATTTAAAAACTGAAATCTCTAAAGAGAGAGAGAGAGATGAGATGATCTCACGTACATTGGCACAGAAGGTGCTATTTGCACACCTATTTTTTCAGCCTTCAGATATTTTGATGGCTAAAATTAGAAGCTACTTTCGAAGTAGAAGAGAGCAAGAGACTCACTAGCTGAAAAAACAGGCTGGCTGCAAGAAAGACTCTCGCCCGACTCTCACACTCCCTCCCTGTTCACGAAAGTAGATTGCATGTTGTGCCAACATCACCAAGTTCTGTGGGCCCCACTATGATACGTGTCATATCCACACTGCCCATCCATTTGAAGAGATCATTTTAGGGCATGAGCCCAAAAATGCGGCAGATCCAAATCTCAAGTGGATCCACCTCTCAAACCAACCTTGAAAAGCCTACTTCAAACCATATATAACCTTCTTAAGACAAAATACCTTTATTTCCTCCCCTTTCAAGCAAAACCAGGGGTCGAGCATATAAATCTCCCCAGTCTGATCACTATTTAAAAAAGCATTCTTAACATCTAATTGGCACAATGGCCAATTCAAATTAGCAATAATAGAAATTATCACTAGTATCGAATTCATTTTAACAACAAGAGCAAAAGTCCTAGAATAATCTCCATCGTATGCTTGTATGAACTTTTTAGCTATAAGACGAGCTTTATATCAAGTTACACTACCATCAGCGTTGTATTTGAGAACAAATACACGGTGAAAAACTACTGAATTCTCCCTAATTATACATGAGCCATCTCACATGTCCAATCTCTCTCAAGAGCCACCATCTCCTCCTCCATAGCTTGTCACCATAAAGGAGAATTAAGAGTCTCTTTAAAATTTTTAGGAATAGTGAAAGAAGAATACTTAAGGGTGGAAACAAATGACTTATCAAGTAAAAATAAAGAATGACAGAAAACTAATTGTTCAATAACATGAGAAGTACACTGTCTTTTAGTTTTTTCTAATAGCAACAGGCAAATCCAATAATTAAATTAGCATGGTTGTAGGAACACTATCAGTACCTGTTGCCACAGGAGCATGCTTTGTGGTAACACTTGGGGAAGAACTGGAGTACATAAAATTCTTCTTTCATATGCCTTCAAGTCTGATTTAATCAATTGTGAATCATAAACAACCTTTTGTTTGATACTATCACGTTTAGAAGGAACAAAAGCAATTCGACCAGACTCTATAATTGGAACAAAAGGAACCATAAAATTGTGTTCCCCCTAACCTATAGAAAAACATAGAGCATCTTAAAAAAACTTAACATCCATAGTGACAACGTTTTTTAGTGACCGGATCAAAACACATATCTCGTGAAGATGAATATCCCAAGAAAATGCATTTGACAGCCTAGATTGACAATCATTCCGATGAGGCTCGGTATTATAGACATAACAAACACACTCACAGACCCACAATGGGATTTTAGGGATAGGATGGAATGCTGAAAAATATTAAATAGGAAACTGACCAGAAAGAACTTTAGTAGGGAAACGATTGATCAAATAACATGCAGATGCAGTAAGGTCAGTATCTGATCGACAAAAAAGATTTAGGAACAAACATAACAATGAGGAGAACACGAGTAACTTCTAGAAGATGTTTATTCTTTCTTTGAACTATTCCATTATGTTGCGTGGTATACGCACAAGTGGTTTGAGATCAATACCATGCTTTTGAAGATAAGACATCATAGCATCGGGAAGATATTCATTTACATTATTTGTACGAAGAGTACCAATATTCATAGTATATTGATTTTTAACCTAACTATAAACATTTTGAAAATAGAGCCAAAATCATCTCTATTTTTCATCAAACAAATCCATGTCGTACGAGAAACATCATCAATTAAAAAGATAATTTAAATCAATTAGAAGCAATGGGAATTGGACCCTATATATCAGAATGAACCAAAGAAAATATTCTACTAGACCTTTTCTCTACATGAGGATAAATAGACTTACGATGTTTACCTAAAACACATCTCACATTATAAATTCTTGATATCACTAAACTCAACTAAATAATAATAATAATAATAACTAAACTGAAAGAATGACCAAACCAACTCTCTTTTGGCAGTTGTTCTTCAAATAAAGACCTAAAATTTGCAGAAAGGCACAAATCCCAGTAGTTCAAAATCAACCACCAAAGAAAAGAATGGGATCTTTTAGCTAAATTCACCATATCTCAACAAATCTTGAGAATCTTAAAACAATAAACAAAACTCAAATACCTGATTGTTGCCTGCAAAATAAAATAATAATAATAATAAATTGTTGTAAACTGGGTGAAAAGAACCCAAAAAACTATCCAAACAAATATATCCACCAAGCCCTAGTTGAAATAAACCAGTTTCTTAAAATTAAAATTTTTAAAAAAAAAAAAAACTGATCAAAACTGAATGTCTAACAATCCTTCAAAGAAAGGTCCAGTAGCTCTTATGTTCTAATACCATATCTGTGAGAAAAAAGCCTTTGGGAGAGAAAAAACTCTACCCAAGGCTGGAAATTCAGCCCCCTTCTTATTTATATTAAGTGATATCCCAAATTACATAAAATACCATTGGAACCAAGGGCAAAAGAGGAAAAACAAAAGAAAGAAAAATAAGAGACGACCAATGGTCCAAAGTGAGAAGGCCCACAATCCAAAGAGAGAAGGCCCACACTCCAGAGAGAGGGGCCATGGTCTAGAAATATAATTGTCTACAAGATGAAGTGGCTTCAAACTTTTATTATTACGAGCAAGAAAAATAAGTCTTATAAGGCTTACATAATTGATAAGTCTCACAACGACAACTCTTATAATTATCAAACTTGTTTGGAAATAACAAATGACGATATTTTAATGATCATTGTCATAATCGAATATGTCATATGGTTAGGCGAATATAGGTATCCTTAATGTCATAATCGAATATGTCGTATGGTTAGGCAAATATAGATATCCGTAATGTCATAATCGAATATGTTGTATGTCATAATCAAAATAATAAACACAGATACCCTAATGATTAAAGTCATAATCAAGGGTACCCTTAGGAAAATCGAGAGAGGGAATAGAAATAAAAATAAAAATAAAAAAGGAAAAAATAAAAGAAATAAAAATAAGCCTTTATTTGTGTTTCAGCCCCAGGCCAATACACTTTGACCAAGTCATGTCCAATGCCACCTCTACCTACCAATACGGACCCTTTCTTTGCTCTTTTGTTTGTGTGCTGGGGTATCTGTATCTGATCGTGCCACTACAGATCTGGTACCATCATATTGGGCAATCCGATATGGGCATTCTAAACCTTGTTGATTCGGCCTATGGTGCTTTTCTATCTTAAGCTTCAGCTTGTCAATCATATTCCAGGAAGCCGCATTCGTATTGCTCCATCAATAATGACCTTAGAGCGCTTTATCATTACAAAGCATTTGTGTGGAAGAAATTGATTTGCAACCAATCTTCTTCTCCTCCTTAGGATGTTGATATTCACCGAACCATTAATGTCAGCAAGTTTTTTGTGAGGCCATATAACTCATCGTTGTCATTTCCAATTCTTCCTCCTCTTTACATCTTCCTCGCTATACTATGTCTTCCTGCTCATGCTACAGATTTCGTGCAGAGAAAATGAAGTGGCCTCATCCACCACGTTTGAAGCACGAGTGGTATGCCCTTTCCTGACTCTAAGCAACAGTCTTGCTCTTCCCTTCGTTGCTGTGTTGAGGAAGCATGGACTGCTAATTTCCCCAATTACCAGCTGCAGAAGTGTTCTGGACACTTCTATTATCTCAAGAGACAGTACAACATGGTGCAATGAAGTACAAAACTGAAGAATGTGATATGGAACCACTTTTAGTAGCACAAGATAGCGAACCCCCCTCCAGCTCAGAGATTATTGCATCCAGCTGCTATTTGTCTACCATGCACCTGAATTCTTGCATTATCTGAGAGACCTCATCCACACTATTCTGTGTGACTGTCCCCATTCTTTTCTGAATATTTGTTCTCAATGCATTGCACTGGGGTGGAAGTTGTTGTGGTATTTTCTGTATGACTATGAACCATTAGATCGTACTACTGCATATATTCTTCAGCAGTAGGGCTACCCTATGGAAAGGAGATATCAAAAGGAAAGATCATGGTCTAGTGGTATGGACCTCCTCTTTGGTCTTCAGTTCCTCCTAAACAGACACAGGAGGAATGCACCACAGCTATGCTTCAAATCTAATTCGACTGGTACACCAGGTCCTAGCTGACTCCTTCAGCTTCAAAGCCATGAAATGCAACTTGAAATCATCCATTATCTGGTACTAAGTAATCTTTTGCCAGTCTTGGGCCATTATGGAAGGCATTGAAGTTGAGGTTATCAGCATAGTGTCACAGGCAGATCATTTCCATGCCCCCATGGCGTCATGGACTTGGCCAAATTTATGCTCATCACGTACACTTTGGAGGTTTTGCACGTAAGTGTAGAGAATTCTAGAATAAGGTAGAAGTGTGGTGTAGAGAAATATAGAGTTGTGTATGGTTGTAGAGAGATCTCTGGAAGTTCTGGAGTTGAAGAAGTGTGGAATGTTTCTAGAGTATTCTAAGCCATTGGATGATCGCCATTTAGCATCATCTTCCTAGTCATTCCTGTAGAGAGACTGGAAGCTTCCTAGCTCCATATAAGGAGAGGTCCTCATTTGTAAAACATCCAAGAAGGTTGTAAACTCTCTCTTGTTCTAGCACAATACAAATTCTCGTCTTCCAAGCTCTCTTAGAGCTTGGTTGGTTTTCCAATAACAACAGCAAATGACCGTAAATGGGTAATGATTATTTACTTATGTAATTGTGCGGTGACATCACTTACATTTGATTGCAATGATGATTTTGCTACATTTTTTGTTTTGCCTGGAAATCACAGTAAAAATGGTAGATTTATAATGTGAAAATGTAATGATTATAATTTACTTTAATTACTTTTACCAGTGTACTTGACTCTTGATTTAGAAGCCATAATTCATGTTTAAACAAACACCTAGAAATGATAATGATGGATCATTTAGTTTACATTTCATAGGAAATTGGAAAACCAAACAGTGCTCTCTTCTCTTCAAGTAGCAAGGTTAGCACATGGGTGGTTGGCTAACTTGCTCATGATGGTACTGTGATACAAGTGCCGCACCATCCATACTTGGGGAAGCACTTGGGCCGTGACAATAGTCTTTGATATCGACTTTCACATGCTTTGACAGATCACTACCACCTCTCTGGGTAATTTGGACAATCATGACTAGAGGGTATGGCAACCTTTGTCCTTACTAGTGGTAAGGGAGCTGCTGATATCCAGGGACAGGGATCATGCTCATATGCAGAACTAACTTCATCTCTAACTTGCATACAGAACTCTGGTTGCCTAGAAGAGACTGCATGATTCCATGAAGCTCTGTGGATTGAAATGTTCTTTAGACACCGGTACCAGGGGCAGAGTTAATTCTCTTGATATGTATGTCAGCCATCTGTCCATCCAAAAAATCAATCTGTTCCATCAATCAGCCCTCACTGAGGTCGTCCATCCACAATATCCATCCATTCCGTCCCTCAGGTCATTTATCTGCTTATTCATTTTGTTCTGCTTGCAATTTTATTGCCCTCATCACATCACTTGCCGTCTTAGGACTAATGAAGTTGATGTAGGACAATTAACCACTTGCTCTAAAAGCTCGAACTGATAGAGCATGACAAATTAATCCATTTATCTCATTAGCCCAGGCCCCACATCACATGGGTTAGGACCTCAGCCGAACCCCCCTCGTGGGCCCCACATCACATGGGTATTGCCTCACACGAGCCACCCACCTCACACTGACCGCCCACCTTGAGTGTGTCCCCGCATCCCACAAGCCACCCCACTCGAGCCCAGTGTGAATATGCCCCTTCATTAATCACCCCCAGTGAGGAGTCTCGAACAAGAGACCTCCCGCTCTGATACTACTTTGATACAGGACAACCACTTGCTCTAAAAGCTCAAACTAATAGATCATGGCGAATTAATCTATTTATCTCATAACCCAGGCCCCATATTGCATGGGTTACGACTTCAGCCGAACCCCCCTCGTGGGCCCCACCTCACATGAGCCACCCACCCTCAATGTGTCCCCGCATCCCACAAGCTACCTCACTCAAGCACGGTGTGAAAATGCCCCTACATCATGGAATGCCAAATCGGTTACGTATCGGCCGTATCGGCCGATACGTAATGGTAACGGTGCGAACCGTTACCCGTTTCAGGGCCGAAACGGCCGATTCGATTTTTTGTACCCGTATCGGCCGATACGGGACCGATACGGGCGTAACGGGCCCGTAACGGGCCCGAAACGGTAACTTTTTTTTTAGCTCTGTTTTTGCCGTTTTTTTGAAACCTCTTGCTTCCAAACTGTTTCTAAGTCCTTCTACTACTAATTTCGACCAACCTTAGCTAGGTATTTGATAGAAAAACACATTATATTATAGATTTTTTTGAATCAAAGCTCGGTGGGCCATTTTTCAGAAATTCGTCAAAAATAGGTATTTATACTTTTTTTAATATATTTTGCTGTTTTAATCATGTCATATGATGTGTTAATCATAGTAGAACATGTTAATGTGCATTTTACAGATTTGGGGTCCCATTTAATAATTTTTTAATATTTTTTTCTATTTACGCATGAATTTTGGCCCCTTTTTTTAAAATTCGAAAAATCAGTTTTTAATGGTTGTTTTGCTGTTTTAATCATGCCATTTGATGTATTAATCATAGTAGAACATGTTAATGTGCATTTTACAGATTTGGGGTGCCATTTTATATTTTTTTAATATTTTTTTCTATTTACGCATTTATTTTGGCCCTTTTTTTGAAAATTCGAAAAACCATTTTTAAATGATTCTTTTGCTGTTTTAATGATGTCATATGATGTGTTAATCATAGTAGAACATGTTAATGTGCATTTTACAGATTTGGGGTTCCATTTTATATATTTTTTATATTTTTTTCTATTTACGCATTTATTTTGGCCCTTTTTTTGAAAATTCGAAAAATCATTTTTTAATGATTCTTTTGCTGTTTTAATGATGCCATATGATGTGTTAATCATAGTAGAACATGTTAATATGCATTTTACAGATTTGGGGTGCCATTTTATATTTTTTTTTATATTTTTTTCTATTTACGCATTAAATTATGGACTTTTTTTGAAAATTCGAAAAATCATTTTTTAACGATTCTTTTGCTGTTTTAATGATGCCATATGATGTGTTAATCATAGTAGAACATGTTAATGTGCATTTTATATATTTGGGGTGCCATTTTATATATATTTTTTATTTTTTTCTATTTACGCTTTTTTTTCGGCCCTTTTTTTGAAAATTCGAAAAATCATTTTTTAATGATTCTTTTGCTGTTTTAATGATGCCATATGATGTGTTAATTATAGTAGAACATGTTAATGTGCATTTTACATATTTAGGGTGCCATTTTATATTTTTTTCTATTTACGCATGAATTTTGGCCCTCAAAAATAATTGCAAACACCTAAATGTAAGATATTTTCATATTACATTCATTCTAATATATCTATCATTGATAGTAGATAGTTAGAAAATTAAATATATGAATTTTGTAGTCAAATTCAGGTTATCTGGTTCATAAATTCATCAGACAGTCCGATACAACTTCTCACTAAAGAGTGGACCGTTACACCACCATAAACATGTTCCAATTTATAAATGAATGCATATTTGGAATGCTTAGAATATTCCGGATTTAATCCATATTTTTTCATATTTTTTTGGCAAAAAAAAAATTTTGCGCCGTTACGGGCCGTTATGCCCCCGTATCACCGTTACGCCCCCGTATCCGTATCGGTTTTGGAGGTCACCGTTACGCCAACCGATACCGATACGGGACACCTTGCCCTACATTAATTCTTGCTTCTAGCTGGCATACATCATTGGTATGAGGTACTGGCCAGCTATGCAACAGTGTTTGGATGAAAGAATACAAAAAATGTGGATGTTGAATCGAAACTGTATTCCCTAGATATTGAAAAACTAACTTATCAAAATGACCACATTTGTTTGTTTAAACCGTGAATTCTGAGCATTGAACAGGCAGTTTCTACATCCTATGTTTGTGATATTTTACTCATAGGCATTTCTTGGGGGGGGGGGGTGGGGGGGAGGAATACCATACCATGCAAGCTCACATATTACTATGTACCACTTCACTCATAGGAGATGATGCCCATGGTTCCAACCGCCTAAAAGCACGAGAATGATGTTGGTACAATAAAAATGCTTCGAATATAATGTTAAACACCTCAATCAGACCAGCTTGGCCACAAGAACATGTACAATCAACTGGTCCCAGACACTCTAAGCAGCTGCAGCTTGCATGCTATGCATGTGTTGTGCACAAGAGGTGCGCTCCAGTGGTGAGTTGATGGTGGTGCTGGGTGGACATGGACTATGGAGCCCACATGATGTATGAACGCCATACAACCCGTCCACAGATGCGTCACCTCACATTTCCCCAAGGACCTGTAACTCATCCCAATCCAAAACTCAAGTGGGCCACAGAAAGCAGAATAAGGCAGGATGAGATGCCCACCCTTCGTTTTCAGCAAAGCCCACCTGAGGTGCCAAACCATTTGATTTTTCCCCTGACCATTCATCCAGTAAAGATGAAGGTAATGAACAGCCTAGATTATAAACAACATGATGGACCCCACACACAAATCAAAGGTTGGCATCCACTCTCAAATTGTTCCCTGTGCTGTGGCAGGACTTTGTGTTGGGGTAGAGCTGATTTGTGTGACCTTGAGGCAAACTAAGGTGATGCATCTGATCGAAGGTTGGATTCTGTGAACACATCACGTGGGCCCCACATCTGCGCAGTACCACCGTAGTTTAAGGTGCTACCAGCACCACTGGAGTGTGCCCCTACACAAAAAGACAACAATTAAACAAACCAGACAAACCAATAACAAGTATAACCAGAAGGAGATGTGCCACTACAAAGGCACACAAAAATGGTAGATCCTTTTCACAACTAATTTTCAGACACAAAATGGTTCATAAAAGTACCATCATACGTACCCATCCACATTGCAGCAAGTATAAACTAGAGCATACCTGATAATTTTGGTGGTTAGGCAGGAGCTCAAAGTGGGAAGATCTTCGTTTTGCCAAAATGGATCGCTCTTGTTAAGGAGTAACTCTTTGCAAGAGAGAAGAGGTGTAGTTACAGCATGAGGTCTTGGTTATTATCATTTAATTATTTAAACAAGGGCCCATCAAAAGGTCTAAGCATTGGAAATCGATTAAACAGCTTTTTTTGGGTGACAGATTTTGAGGCTTTTCAGGGGGAAACTGCGGAAAGGGATATGGTTTTCCACAGCACCTTCTTAAAATCAAACAATGGAATAGTTTGGTCTCCACAGAAACTGGATTAATTTTGAGGGTATTTTTTGTTCCCAAACACCTCCTAAGGAAAATTGATGGACTTGAAGAATGTACAGAGGACGGGCTGTAGTACAGTTCAATGGCTGAAAATGGTTGTGGTCAGTGCTGCTGCTTTAGGTCCAAATTGGGGACAGATTTAGGGGCTGGCATGTAAGATCAGTTATGTTGATTGGGATAAACTCAGGACAGTTGAGGAGCTCAAACTTGGGTTTAAAAAGGCTGTGGGGTGATTTTAGAGCCTATCAGTCTAGAGCAGGGTGTGCCGAACCAGTGGCTGTAACATTATGGTATTGATGGGGCCTGTTATGCGATATGGGGGTGTAACAGCCACCCTGATTTTTGGATGAACAGCATATTTTATGAAAAAGCAAAAATGAAAAAAGGTATTTTTCTTTGAAACTTATTGTTCATGCCTTTTGCAACCAATCTAAGCATATCAGATCATAAAATCATTAGACAGACGAAGACAACATTCTCACCAAAGAGTGGACCATTAAGCCATCACAAAAATGGTTAAAAAATAAATAAATACACGCACACATATTTGGAATCCTCTAATTATTTGGGATTTTCCCCATATTTTTCTGGGTTTTTTTTTACCTTAATTTTTTTAACTGGTACAAGGGGTGTAACAGCCATTAGGCGCAAGGGAAACCATGGGGACCATTACACCCACCATTTCTGTTACAGCATACCTTGGTCTGGAGGGACGATATTTGAGGCAACAATAAGGGTTTGCTGAGTGTAAAAAGGTATTTCTTGGGATTTGTATATGGATATAGAGGCTGGAATAGGTTTTGGGGCTGTGAATAAGTTGCAGCTGCAATTCAGAATAAGTTCAGGGCCGTGGCTAGGTCTAGAAAGTATAAGGTAATGGAAATTAGGGCTAGGGAAAGGAATTATGAGCTGAAGGTGGCCGTTGGGTTTGGGTAATTACTGTTAACAAGTTTTGGGACTAGGTTGGAGCCTGTGGTTAGAAGGACGGTTTTCCAATCCCTTGGGTGAAGAATCCAAGCCGGATCAGTTTTGAGCAACCCAGCAAGGTCACGAGAGGGCATCAGGTGCTCCATCTTTTCCTTCTCTCCTTGATCTTGTACACATGCCATAGCAGCACATATAACTGCATATAACACGGGGAAAAAAGGCGTAAGGGGAAAAAAAAAAAAAAAAAACAAAAACAAAAACAAAAAAACAAAACAAAATAAAACTGTACATATACCTGGACCAGCTTCTTCTTCTTCTTCTTCTTCCATCCCTTCCCACCTTTTTGTGCTCCAATCCCATCAAACAGGACTAGACATGGATTTATTTATTGCTTCTGTCACTCCACCTTATGGAAGATGACACGGTTGAGCTGGGAGTTCCGGAAAGTGGTAGGAGTCCTCTATTTGCAGTACAAGTGACAGGGTGAAGTATCAATTGGAGTCCATCTAAGGGGCCCAACTACGATGGTAAATGATTCAAGATACACTTTAAGAGGGTTATCATAGCCATCTGAGCAGTGGGTTACAATGTGAATGGAAAATAAAGAAAAAAATTGTTAATGGTCAACGTCAAGGAAAATGAAGATAAGTTATGCCTATGGTTGTCTGATTAGTGTTATCTTCGAAACATATACTATCCATAATGATGCAGAATAGCTGGACAGTCTTGATTGACACATCAGCCTGACCGTGTGTTTTGGAGAGAAGGCTCTAACATATTCAAGGTATTCAGTAACGGTAACGGTGGCCGTATTCAAGGTATTCAGTAACAGTAATGGTGGCCGTATTCAAGGTATTCAGTAACGGTAACGGTGGCCATAACGGCCACCACCATTACCTTTACGATACAGATCGTAACAGCCATTACAGTTTCTTTTTTCATTGAAAGAGAAAACCCAAAAAATCTGTATCTGCCCGGTAACGTTGAAAAAAAAAAATCCATAAAAACTGTATTTTCCCCATAACAGACCATTAAAGGATTGTTATGGCCTTTACAAGGGGCATAACGGGCCATTAACGGCGGTTACAAGTCATTTTTTCCATAACAATTGTTACGGCCGTTATGACCCCGTAATGCGTAACGGTTGCCACCGTTACCTTTATGTAACAACCTTTATGGTCCTGTAATGGCCTTCACGGCACACCATGTAACATATTCCGGTTCTTCTAGCTCTACTATATCATCTCTCTTGCATTCGCCTGAAGCATTGTGTACTTTGATAAGACAATAGAAATATAATATCTTTCAAAAAATTACTTTTTACGACTTTTATGCTTTTAATCAATTTGATTGTGATGTCCTCATGACATAAACATTGGGATATGTGCTCGGGGATCTGGGGCCAATTAAGGATAAGAAGGCTAGGAGTGTTGGACAGATTTGTTGGAAATTACCAAGAAAAAAAATAAAATTGAAGTTCCTTAGAAGACCTTGCTGGCATACCAATACTGATGCAAGGAACTGCTACACAATATAGAGCTGCATTCCACTTCAAGAAGCCATGCGATCAAGAAGAAGAAAAAAAACCAGATAGGGGACTACTATTGGTATATGCCAACAGTCAACTAGTCAAAACTTGTAATCACATGCATGTAAATATGATTAGCAAAATATGATTAACCCGCAACTGATATAACAACATGGATGGTAGTAACAAAGAAAATCAATAGGAGGAAAAAACAGGTCAAGGTAATGACAGTAGAAGACAGAAGGAAATATGCACTGAGAAGGACTGAGGTGCAAGAAGTATCTCTGCCAGTGCCATCTTTGTGCAGTTTTGGATCCCTTTTGATGCAGATTACAACATGCAACAACAAATGTTCAAAGACAAGCCAGCATATGAAGCTAATTACAGCTCCAACCACTATTCAGCTATACTGAACCTAATTTATCCCTCCATAATGCAACATTCCCAGCCTGCAAATTCTAACTAAAATCAGAAGAACGGTTCAGGCCTATTTAAGGCTGCATTTGGATGCACAAGTGAGCTGAATTATGAATGGACTGTTTAGTCAAGAGTATATGGTAAAAACTGGCATCATTTCCTAGCATTCTTTATATGGAAGAAGTCCTTACATTGCTGGTTCATCCAACTGAGTGCAGTCAAAGGTGTTCCAGGTGCATGCCAACGCACTTTGGGCCTGTTGCGGCTCACCTGGACCCTGGGCAAGATGTCACCTGGGGCTTTTTATGTGAGGTACCACCCTGATGCATACCACATGTGTGGTTTTTTTGGTATTTTACCACCCAATAAGGGAAATAAACAAGAAAGGGCATGTAAGCCCAATTTCAACAACTTTTCTTATTTCTTTTGAGATTAGAGCATAGGATATTCCTCCCTCAAATTTCAACATCTTATTTCATTCGCTTCTTGATTTCTTTCTTCTAGTAATCTGTCAAGGTCGTCACATTGGAATTCGTAAAAGCAATTTCAGCTTTTGTTGGTGTCATACAAGAGATTTAAGGTGAATTGGGGGAACTGGAAATTTTAGGGTAGGGGATTTGGGGATTTCGAAAAAATTGGATTAAAGGGTTTTGAAATTTTTAGGGATTTTGGCGAAACTGGGTCTTGGATTGGTGAATTTGGAGGATTGGGGAAAATGCAAAATGTAGGGTTAGGATTTGGAGAAATCAAAAACTAAGGATTTAGAATTGGGGAATTGGGGAATTTGGGATTGGGGATGTGGGGCTTTGTGCTAAGAAGAATTGAATAATATCAACTTTGATTATATAAAAAAGCAAATTATATCTATAATTAATTTAATATTAGTATTTATCATATAAAATAAAATAAAAAATGCACCTGAGGCATCTTCAGGGGCACGCCGAGGTGTTTTGCGCACTACAGGTGCAGGATTGCTTGGGGTGCACCTAGTGCCTTTAGCTATACTGTCCAACTTAGAAGTAATGCAATTGCAATTTGGAGTGTAGACCAAAATATGAATGCTTATGAAGGAAATAACAATTTGGTTATTCTACCCTAAATAATAATTGCAATTCAATTGGATAGTGCATCCAATTGCACCCTAAGAAATACATGAGACAAGTCATGTCTGAGGATTTTTCCTTCTTGTTAAACACTAACAAACAAAGAACTACTACAAGCTGTTAACAAAAAAAAAAAAAAACAGAAATTTCAACTGCTTCCTAGGATATTTATTTTACAAGGAGAAGCGGTGCCTATCGAGCACTTCCATGATCTATTTCACACATGACAACAGAACAGTTTACAGGATCTTCAAACACTTGATGAAGATTCAAAAACTAGCTAGGAATCATTTTGGGAGCTCTTAGAATGCAAACTAAAGAGCATGCACTTATCTTTCATGGCTTCGGACTCACTTCCGTATTCTTTGAACTTATACTCTTCCTGCTTGAATGTGGACGGCACCTTCCCTTCGCTATAACAGCGGTTACATAAGCTGAAACGAGACCTCATCTCTTTGAATCGAGACCCTATTATAGGATACCGACATATGGCACACGTGTGGCGGCCATGGCGGTTCCTATCACCATTTTCAAGCTTCACCAAGGTGCCCATGATGCCAAAACCCCAATCTGGATCATCAAACATCTCGAGGAATTCAGGGTATGAAATCACTGAACTGTCTGCTTCTCCGTGAACTTCCATTATGTCACTAATCCCAAGAGAAGGGATGTAAATTACTCTCAATTGCTTGATGTAATTCACAGCATCTATTTTCCGAATTTGGGCTGAACCTTCATTCACGGGTCGCCATAAAAGTGAATCAAAGACCATCCGTTTACGCCTGTCAGGAGGACCACTGCAGATTGGTGCAAGAATGGCAAAGAACATGCCCAAATCCACCCGACCAGTTCCAGGGCCATCCAAGACAGACAGAATCCGCTCATTGATTGCTTTGACAGCTCCTTGGAACGTCTCAGCTTTGAGAGAACGAAGCAATCTACGTAGGATTCCCTCCAATGCAGCCTTACGGATTGATTTCTCAGGGGCCCCACCACCAGAATATGAAATGGGGACATCGGTTTCATTCATTTCCTTCTTGAGAAGTTCCACATTACAATGGCTCAATCTGGTGACCCTCTGGAAAGCCCTAATCTCAAGAGCACTGGCCAGCTCCTGCCGTATGGTTGTCTTCCTACCTACCCTTTTGAACTTAGACGCCTCCACAACAACAAAAGCACCCTCCCCATCGGCCCCGCCTCCATTCCCCTTCGGTTTCTTCTGCAGCACCTTCAGGTGAGAGATGGCATCATACAATTCGACCCTGTTCGTCATCTTAAAGGCCTCTTTCAGAGCCTTCTTGGCTTCCTCGGCCTCCCCAGCCCCCAACAGCGCCACTGCCTTGTTCAACTGGGCCCGCCAATGGTTGGGCCACACTGCCAGAACCCTCGTATACATCTCCGATGCCCTCTGATACCTCCCCGCATCCATAAACAGCCCACCCAGATTGTAGAGAGCATCCACATGCCCCGGCCTCAGATCAATTGCCTTCTGGAACTCCTGAATCGCCCTTTCATCCTCACCCATCGCATGCAGAGCAGACCCCAGATCGCAGTGTGCATCAGCATAGTCCGATCTCAAGAATATCGCCTCTGCCAATGCCTTCTCAGCAGCCCTATACTCACCCACCCCAAACAGAGCACTGCCCAGAAGCTTCAATGCACGGAAATGTGTCGGGCAGAGGATTGCAGCCTCTCGGTAGTGCTCACACGCGCCAAGAACCATGCCTTCGCCTTCGAGGGTGATTCCGAGATTGACGTGAATCTGAGGGAGGAGATAAGCCCACTGGGTCCCACCAGCCTCGGCGGCCTCCAATGCCAGAAGAAACTCTTCCTTCGCCTCACTGTGCATTCCAACAGCATACAGAGAGTTCCCGGCCCGGAAATGGGGCCGGACATCAGTCGGTTGCAGTTCACAGGCCCGCTTGAAGCTGACTAAAGCCTCCTTGAACAGCTGGTACTCATATAACACTCGCCCAATTGCCATGTGCCCGTCGAACGCCTCCTCCCTCGACCTCGCGGCATCGGCCCGCCTTCTCAGGACCGCCAAATCCTTGAGGAAGGTCACGTAATCGTGGCCGCTCTCTTCCCACAACACCGTCTTCTCCGACTCACTGGGGCCAAGCTCCCTCGACCACCCGGGGTCAGAGAAAGCATCCAAATTATCCACCTTCATCTTCCCATCTTTAATCTGCTTGGTCCGGAGCCGCTTGATCAGGATCTCGAGGTCGTCGACGATCTTCCACGTGTCATCATAGACAATCCCGTGATTGGGAGACGCAGCCCATGCGGCAGTGCGGAGCTTCTTGTGCGGCTCGGAGGCGCGTTCGTCTGCAATGGAGGAGGAGGCCTCGGAAGGTGGAGCAGCTGGGGAAGGCTGGAGATGGAGGTCGAGGGCGTCGAAGTCACGGTCGACATCACCAGCACCATCATCGTAGGTGCGGAGAAGGCCATCGAGGGTGAGGCCCTTCGGGCCGTCGATGAAGTCGGAGTAGGTGCGGAAGACCTCATCGAGTATGGCATTGATCTGCTCGTCACTGAACTTGACGCGGGGGTTCACCGCCACAACGAGTGCTGCCATCTCTTCTCTGTCGAGACCGCCATCGCCATTGGAATCGAACTGCTCGAATATCCTCTTCACCTTCTCAGCTCTGCTGCCTCTCGAAGACGCCATGTGTGCTGGTTGTGGTTGTGGAGATAGTAAGAGCTGAGTGAGACAGAGAAAGAGAGCTTCCCAAAAAACCCAAATCAGAAAATGGGTTTTTTCATCTTCCAAGAAAAACCCAAATCAGAAAATGGGTTTCTTCATCTTCCAAGAAAAACCCAAATCAGAAAATGGGTTTTTTCATCTTCCAAGAAAAACCCAAATCAGAAAATAGATTTTTTCATCTTCTAAGAAAAACCCAAATCAAGAAAATGGGTTTCTTCATCTTCCCCTTCAAAACCCACTCTCTCTTTCTATCCCCAGATCTGGAAAAGCAAAGAGAGTGAAAGACAGAGAGAGGAAAGAGGAAGAGATGGGGGGTTTGGTGCCTTGGGATGAGTGATTAAAGGGTGAGGAGGGGAATGGAGGTGTTGGTGATGGAGTAACGAGAGATGAAGCCACTGATCTTATGTGGGACCCACTTCCGAGTCCGGTCTGCACTGCTGTGATAGTTTACCCCTTTCAAAAATGGAGGTGAATCGGCCAAACAAATGAAGGCGTCTCATCCATATCAGCTCGCCCACATGTCATTCATGTACGGCGGCTATACTGACCATTCAAATTTGTGCGGCAGGTGGCAGCACGTCTCTGGATTGATCAAGCAATTTCCACCGTCCATTTGATTGATGTATGATGGGAGGCCACTTCCTCACCTATGCTTATAGATGAGAATTTCGTGACACTTGCTACGCATGGACCCACCTACCCTGATGTGTCTATGGCATCCAAATCTACCATAATAATGGACACGGACTGCGTACTAACACTTTTTGTTATTGGACGGTTCCCTCTGGGTCCCACAATAATATATATGTTTTATCCAAGCCGTCCATCCATTTTACATCATTATTTTAAGAGTTATGGATAAAATTGAGGCAGATCCAAATCACAGATGGACCACACTGTAGGAAAACAGCAGAGATTGAAAGCTCACCGTTAAAAACTTTCTAAGGCTTACTGTAATGTTTATTTGCCATCCAAACCGTCAATTAAGTCACACAAACGTACATGAAGGGAAGCAAAAAATATCAGCTTGATCTAAAACTTTCGTAGGCCTTAGGAAGTTTTTAATGTAGGTGTTTAATCACCACTATTTTTCCGTGATGTGGTTCACCAATATTTTGATCTGCATCTTTCTTTTTTTTTTTAACAATATCTTAAAATGAACTAGAAAATTTGATGAACGGTGTGGATGAAACACATAGGTCATGGTGACACCACATACCAACTAACGACCAGTTTCAGTGGAAAATCCGCATCCATCCAAATCCAACCGATCACGCAATAAGTACGTCCACCGTGACAACGGATGCATTGAATAATGACACCGTTAGTAGCGAACAGTGCCATGAGGGCCTACAAAGATGTATATGCGAACAGTGCCATGTGGGCCCTACAAAGATGTTTATGTTTTATACGTGCCGTTCATCCACTTTCCATTGTTATTTTAGGCCTGAGCCCAACATTGAGCTAGATCTAAATCTAAGGTGGACCACACCATGGGAAAACAGTGTTGATTAAATGCTCGATAATAAAAACTTTATCTATGATGTTTATTTTAACCAAAAGTATAAGCTTTTATTGGCTCAGTTTGGTCAGTAGCTCGGGCAGCGTGGGCTGAGTTTGGGTCGAGATTGAGCTGAATTCGCCGTTGAGGCATTTCTACAGACACTTGAACTACAACTTCAAAAACTCACTATGTTACAAACACAAACAGAGGCAATGGTTTTATAGGTATATTATCAAACACCTTCTAAGTAATATATATATATATAATAAAAATAAAAAAAAAATTTTTAAAAAAAAAAGAAGAAGAGAGGTTCGATCCAAGTTCGATTCAAGCTGGATTCGATCTGAGTTGAGTCGAGCTGGGGCCTGCTCGAACTCGATCGGAACTCATTTTCGAGCTCAAAAAATCAGCTCAACTTGGCTTGCACTCAGCTTCGAATCGAGCTTTTTTGAGTCAGTTGAGCGAGCTATCCGAGCTAGCTCGGATCGTATTCACCCCTGCTTTTAATAATAAACATTTAATAACTACTATTTATTATGGTGTGGTCCACCCAAGAACTTGATTTACCTCAATTTTTAGAGCACGCTTTAAAATGAGCCATCAGAATATGATAATACTCCATCAGAATATGAAACAGTGGATACCTTTGATGCTCCATCTGAATTCGATGATGATAACCAGTCCGAGTATCATATAACTGGCAAAAGTTGTTACATTGATCCAATCATCAAGAGGACTCGTTTTGGATAACAATGTACCACCACTTAGAAGACTTCAGATTCCTGGAGTGGCCCACCAGATGATTGAATCTGCTTTGATGCACGTGCTATGGGCTGCACCAGCGGCTAGTTGCATGAAATTGGAGGACCGTAGAGAGACCGGCCTCATCAAATGGACGGCTATTTGTTGCTATCATCATCTCGGTGTAATTTTGAATTATCAGGATCTATTGGGTCAGCAATTTGGACGGTCTAAATTGTCACAAGACTATGTCATGTGGATCGTTCAAGAGTCACCATCGTTTTAAAAAGGGCGTGGACTATCACAGAACGTTATCGTGAGCGGCTGAGAAAGACTGATAGCACAGCATCAACCGTCGCCAGTAGGATTCGTGGATAAAAATAGTTGCTTCTTTCAATGGATTCGCGCGAGTGAGATGGTGAAGGGTGTAGCTTTGTACGTGACATTGTGACGAACGTGTGTGTGATCCGGACTGTTCGTTTGGTGGGGACCAAAGTGATCCATATCTCCTACAAAGAAATCCAAGATCTTCCACTGTATTGCCCCGATTTTCTGTGACATACACCAACGGTTGATCAACGGTCTATATTCAATGTACGCTCCTCGCTTATGTGATGACTGGACAAGTGTGATTTTTGAACAAGATAACTTCCAGCAGGCCTCACTCGATGAATGGCTCGGATCTATGCCACTTGCATCACTTGCCGGCTGGATTCTTCTCCATCAAACTCGCGTGACACATTGTGGGAAAACCGTTCACACGTGTCAACTTGACATCCCAACGGTTCAGCCACTGACAGATTTCGTGGCCCGAAAAATCAGGCCGATATGCCACGCATGAACATAGATGGCGGCACGTGATGAACATCTAGAATATGGCACACGTGTGCCATGATGTTACACGTGCACGAAGGCCTCCGTCCATCGCAGCCGTGGAATTAGACCATCCTCTGCAGGAGGAAGTGTAGAGTCTACCAGGATCTAAATATAGAGAGTTCAGAAGAGAAAGACATCAGCGGTTCGTATACAACCGAGAAATGGTCCATGATTGATAGAAAGAATCCTCCAATCTGGGATATTTTTCAGTCATAGTCCATTGGAGATTGGGCCCACGGGACCAACGGTCTGGATCACCACAGCATGCAACGAAGCTGCACAAACTTAAAACGCCATCATACCGCGCATCATTCTCTGCGACTGCAAGAGAAAGTAAACTGCCGGACTACTTAATTACTCTGTCCCGCGGGTCCCATAGCCACCAGAGTTGCCTAACTACGAAATCATCTACATCATTAATCTGGTGGTCCATCAATTTTTCAGCAATCAGATCTGCGGGCCCACCATGATGTACGTATTATATCCACTCCTTGTGTCCGTTTCGCCAGCTAATTTTTTGGTGCGGCCGGTGGATCACCAAAGTGGGTGGGATCACTGACCGTGGGGCCCACCCTGATGTATGTGCTTTATATCCGTGCCGTTCATCTGTTTTGAAATCACGTCCTAAGCTGGAAAAACGGACGGATGGATCAGTGTGGAAATTACTCATACATCTCGGTGGGCCCCACTGCAGCAATCGTGGTTGGTCGTCTTGCGTCACTAGCATTGGTAAATGATGGTGACCGAGCCAAAGTGACGTGGCACATAACAAGGCAACATCAGTCACAGACGGTCTAAATGATGGGCCTCATTTTGTACGGTGGATAGCCTGAAAAACCATCCAATTTTATCACTTAGACCGTTCAATTGATGGCCATCAAAAGAACGATTGAGAAAATGGATTCAAATTCAAAATGTGAAATATGATGGTTAAGATCACCTGATTAACTAGACTTTTGGGTCATATACCGTTTGCAAAAGAGGTCACAAAAAATAGTCAGATCAAAATATCCAGCGGCTGGATTTTAAGAACAGTTTCACATGGTTACAATTGGAGTGGTCCATCATAAAAGAGGCTGATCCATTTTGTATATAAGTTTAAATTATGGGCTCTTACCAAATGGACGGAGTAGATTTACATATAAAATAAAACTCACAGATATTGGTATTTTACCTAACTGGGTAAAACAAGTATTGCAGGCTATTGGGTCCCATGGGCCTTCAGACCCAATAGGGTTGAGACCTTCCCTGAAGGGTTCAAAATCCGAGCTGAAACCAATCCTAAGTGGCTCATGAGAATATGGAGGAGATAGCACTACAAAGTGAATAGGAAGGGAGTGGGCCACTTATCATGCAGTGGATTGCGTAGGGATGTGCTTACAGGGGTCATGCATGGATGTTACCTTGTCATTTTATTGAAGAGAATCTTTACTTTCGGCGGCTGGCTTTTATTTTATTATTTTTCACGGTGAGTTTACATTCCTCAGTCTTTCTATCATGTTATGGAATTTGATTGGACGCCGACCCACTTACATATATTATTTTTTTAAAAAAAATAAAATTAACACACGCACACACACAAACACACACTCACAATAGTGATATTTTACCACTTATGTATACTCAAACCTGTGACCATGCGTTGAAACTCCCAAAAGTCTACTACAAGAACAAGAGCAAAGACCCATGCTACTGCAAGATATGAGCTTACGTTAGTAATCCACGATAACCCACTTCTAACAACAAAAATGACCAACACCCGGATTTATACCTTAGTTGGCGGACTGAGTAGAGATACCTCGTTTCAACACTTGAGGTTTTGGCATCAATCCTGGTGGGGGTGGCTAGCATGGAATGTGTGTACTGGCATAGGTGTGTGCTAACAAGCTAACCCTAAAAACAAAAAAAGTAAAAAAAGACCCAATCTTATTACACCATGCAAAGAGTTCAAATCCATTGAAACTACATTTCCTTTTTTTCTGGGACATGGCCCATTAGTAGATAGGGGCCCACCTTGATGATGTATTATATATGGGTGCTGTTTCTCCATCCTATATTAGGATGTGGTCCTAAAAATTATATCCAAATCTCAGGTGATCCACACCATAGGAAACAATGTGATTGAGTGTCTCACCATTGAAAATTCAAAAGGGCCTTTATTAAATTTTCCGTAATATTTATTAGCCATCTAACTTATTAATAATGCCAACAAGACTTGGATGAAAGATCACCTTCACATGAACTTTTGTAGCTAATGAGAAGTTTTTAATGACTGATTGCCACTATTTTCTATATTATGGTCTACCTTATATTCATGTTATTTTCTGGATTATCCCCTAAAACGAGCTTTCATTTTTTTTGAGATCATGACTAAAATTAGTTTTCAAAACTCATAGATGACTTAGATATAAGACAAATCAAAGTGAGCGAACGATGCCACCTACCTCGGTGGATCCGGGATCCACCGAAGCCGCACGTGCCAGTCAAACATGCTTTGGTTGGGTCATCTATCAAATCCGTCCACGTCCGCTAACGAGGGTTTATGGGAAATCTTCATCCCTGTAATGATCTAGACCGTTCATCTAGAAGTCACGACAACAGTAGCTTAGATTGAATGAATCTCAACCTACCTTCACATGAACGGTGACGATCACCGATCTTCCCACCTTGACCAAATACCAAAGGATGGTGCTTCTATGTGAACGGTCCAGATCATCACGTGGTGCGGGGAATGGGTCAGAAGACTGGGCGAGCCTCCATGGGAGAGGCTTGCAAAGTAAAAACCTCGTGGTTCATGCCCGCGTGCCATTCATTCAAATAATCGCACGTGCTAATATGCCACACGTGTGTGATATCCAACCCTTCCATCATGTGGAACATCCTCATTACATCATATGGCTGAAAAAGTCATGTGTTTTACACTTTAGGTGGGCCACGATATGTTAAACAAAACTCATGATTAAAACAATATTTCATAGCCGTTCGTTCATCTCTGGCTTACTGATGACTGAAACGACCTGATTTTAAGGCCAGAAGATCTAAACAGATTGACCCATCTGACGAAAAGCTAGGTTGCTAATATCTGTTCTGTTTTGGCAGGTGTCCTTGCACGTGTAGAGATAAGCCCACACGCGCGCGAGAAACCCGTGGATACAGCTGCCAGAGTATCTAAGTGAGAAGAATCATGGCTTTACAGATTGGCAACATTGACGAGATCCCATTTTTATGAACTAACAAAAAGGCAAGATCTTGGTCTGAGTTCACCACCATTTGTTAATGTTGCTGACTAGGGGTGTATGTGAACCGAGCTAACCCGGTTAGCTCGCTCGACTCGAAAAAGCTCGACTCCGTTCGAAGTTGAGTTCGAGCTGAGTCGAGCTAATTTTTTGAGCTTGAAAATGAGTTCGAACAGGCCTAGCTTGGCTCGACTCGGATTAAATCTAGCTCAAATCGAACCAGTTCGCTGACTCGATTACTTTGCCATTGATGCTGCTCACCAACTGTTTGATAAAATGACTCAACGAAATATTGCTGGTGGCAAGCAAGGTATATACATTAAACAAATACCTTTTTTTTTAATGTTACTTACAAGGTGTTTGATAAAACACTTGTAAAATCATTTCATATGTTTGTAAAACAGTAGGATTTTGAAGTTGCAGTTCAGGTGTTTATGGAAATACCTCGATAGCGAACTTGACTCGATCTTGGTTCGAACTCTGCCCGAGCTAGCCCGAGCTGCTGGCTGAACCGAGCCGACCTGGCCAATCAGGCTCGAGGACCGAGCCAAGCCGAGTTCGAGCTGAGGTCAGCCAGTGTTCGAGCCGAGTCAAATTAAGGCCAGCTCGACTCGGTTTGACTCGATGTACACCCCTTTTGCTAACTCATCCATCGTACATACAATATGTTGCAACATACTTTTACTTTAATCCAAGTTGTCCAAATCTCAGGACTCCATCTTAACCATCCATTTTCTAGCTATCTATGGACTTTAAAATAAAATGGTCCACCATGAAGATGTCATTTTTGGTGTTACCCTTGGGTTTGAGAAGACACAACTTTCCAAAACAAAAAATATTAAAGGGTGTTACCTTTCGAACTTGCGTGAAAAGACACATCTGCAGATTTGTAGGCCACAACAAAGGCCCGACCTCAAGGGCGGCTCAACATTTTTGAGAGCCTTAGGCAAGTCATAAAAATGAGGCTTTTTAGTTTTTTAAAAATAAAATTAATAAATTAAAAATTGAACCATAAATCCAAAAATAAATCCAAACTGTTAGAAAAATGAAGTAAGAATTTAATTTAGAAAAATAACGTTAGAATTTAATTTTTTGAGAACTTAATTAGTAATAAAGTAGGTATTTGTGGTCCTAGGTTTTAGGAGAAGAATTTATTAGAAATGATTCTATTATTTTGAAAAGAGACGATAGAGTTAGACTGTTATTATTGATAGTGTTAGTTTCTAACAGTTGTTTTTTATTTTCAATTTCAAAATTGTAAACTAATTTTTAGATGTTACTATTTTGTAGGCCTTTCAATAAGTTTTATTTCAAAAAATTTAGACTTTTTTTCTTCTTCTTAATTTTAATTTTGCTATAATATAGGACCTTCATAATTAAGAAATTTTAATTTTGCTATAATATAGGGCTTTCATAATTAGGGGGCTTTATGCGATTCCCTCACCTGTCTACCTCTTTAAGTTGCCCCTGCCCAACCCAACAGAAATTTTGAAACACTAATTTATTTTCAAAACAACTTTAAAATACAATACCTAATAGACGATGGATATTGAATGATTGCCCTTAAAACTACCTTTAATCCATGAAAGTGTTGATTGGTGTTAATATTTGTGTTTTTTCATTTAGGGGGGAATTACGTTATGAATGGGTTAGATGGCATAAGAACATGATGGTGGACCTAGGATGTAATAAATAGTTAGGGTTTCCATCCCGATGGAATCTTGTGGTGGGGTTCACTTGTTGTTAGAGATGGGCATTGAGTCGAGTCGGATCGAGTTAGGACTGACTCGACTCGATCTAGTTTTGAAATAGGCCTAACCCGAACTCGATCCAACTTAATACCGAGTCCAGCATGCCTGAATCGATTCGAGTTCGGTCTAGCCTGGACTAATCAGGACCAAGTTCGATCTGGTTAGAAGTACCGAGTCGAGTTGAGTTGGCACCGAGTCGGATTGAGAGATGAGGGAGAGAGTGGAGAGGAGAGAGAGAAGAGGAGGAGGAGGAGGGTGATGGTGGTGGGTGGTTGCTAGGCTTAAAAGAGGAGGATGAGGGAGGGAGGGAGTGGAGAGGAGAGAGGAGGAGGAAGAGGGTGATGGTGGTGGGTGGTTGTTGGGCTTGGAAGAGGTTCGCACCATCTGATCCCACGACATAGTCAAATTAAAAATTAACAAGATTCCTAAATGCAATCAACAACAAAAGAAAAAAAATGGCAAACAAATACAAACATCTCAATCAGACATACAATAGATTTTTCTTCTCACTACACAAACAAACAAAATAAATAAATAATTCTAGAATAGTTGAAATAAAAATCTAGAAAAAAGGAATATGATATAATTTTTAGGAGGATTGATCACATACAACCAGATGTAGGTGAACTCTAGCTACATTCGATTTTTACAAGCATTTTGCCTTTTTAAGGGAAAAGGTGGATACAAAAATATCGAAAAGATTTTTTTTTTTTTTTTTTTTAAGGCATACTGTACTTCCAATTGTAGGTGAACAGTTCTCTGTATAACTATATCAAGAAAGAGAAAATTCCTACTTGAAATGGAGTTATCGATCTTGCCGACTTGGCGAATTCGATCCAAGGTGACTCGGGAGAATCGATTAGAGAGAGAGAGAGAGAGAGAGAGAGAGAGAGTAGGGCATGAGAAGAGGGTGGGGGAAAGTGAATGAGTGAAAAAAGCAAAAGGGTGGTGAGGTGAAAAAAATGCAAATCACGGGAAGAAGCACCAACACTTCTTTCTTCTGGAGAGAGAGAGAGAGAGGAGGATGAGGGAGGGAGGGAGGGAGGGAGGAGAGAGAGAGAGAGAGAGAGAGAGAGAGAGAGTTTGAGATCGGGTCGAGGTAGGTGCGACGAGTAGGGTTAAAGAGTTGGGTCGAGTTGGGTTTTGGATCAAGTCGAGTTTAACCGGATTGAGTTTCGGGTTGAGTTACTGGGCAACTCGAACTCAACTCCGTTTGAGTTTGGATTGGGAAAAGCCACTTTATTCAGACCGACTCACCCGTTCGGTTCGGGTCAAGTCAAATCCAAATCAGTCGGAAGAGTTGAGTTAGCCAGATCGAATCATCCCGTGCCAACCTCCACTTGTTGTCCTTTCGGATGCAGAGTTCAGTTACCTGTAATATTTGCGGGCATGCTAGAACCGATTGTGCGGCTCGATTCCAACCAAACAACTTTGATCCCAAGCTCCACCATATGTAGATATGTCAGAATTGACAATATATGACCGAGGTCTGAGAAGATTAGTCGCTTATTCAACCACTCGCAAGACGTTGTTTAAAATGATCAGGTGATTATCAGAGGGTAGTGTTCATCCTTAGAGAATGGATTACACATTGCCTTCTATACGAGAGGATTTTTAAATATAAAAACAAATAAAAAGAAAACATTTACAGTCGACTATAATGAGTAACTGCAAAAGCATTTTCTGAAAGAGGAATTGCCCGCATTGCAATGGAAATTCATCCAATATATGAGCATAGCCTTGTATTACTGCTGCTCCTAATGTAAGATTAAACTACTGGTTATGCTAAGGAATATGAACATAAATGACTAATTATACTAAGGAACATAAAGGATAATTGAAAGATAGATTCGATTTATTTAATTGGGTTAGTATGACACACTTTGTTTCGTTGAAATCCTTTGCTATTTGTAGATTTCTTATGGTAGTAATTTAGATGCTTCTTCCCCTTGTTCAGTTGATAACAATCACTTCAACACCACTTCGGCCTTCCAGACTTTTCTTAGACATTGTTCTGATAACCACGTTAGCATCGCTTTTCTCTTGATTACGTTATGTATTTGAGCTTCTTAGTTACGCTTCGTCTATTGATGACGTATAACACTTTGAGTACCATCGACTATAATTCCACAACACGAGCTCAAAATATCTTCATAAATCTTAGACGTGCTTTATACTTTGTGCGATGACACATGTCTTTTCCAAATTAGCTATTTTAGGAACGATAAAAAAATTATAATACAACACATTTAAGGCTTGTATTTGACTTGTATTTAGGTTAGGAGTTGTTTGGATGCCCTTAGCTTTTCAAGCTATAAATAAATTACACTTAAATATGAGTATCAGCGTAGCTGACTTATGATTAAGTGAAATCACTTCTTCTTCTTCTTCTTTTTTATTTTATTTTACTTTTATTTTTTCAGGATTTCAAATATATGTAGGAGTTGTAAGTCACTTCTGACTTACCTGTAAGCCATTTAGAATTAATAAAACTTACAAGCATTAGAACTGCCCTTTAATATCTCAAAATATGCATACAAGAGAGACAGACAGAACGCATATAACTTTAACATTAGGGTGGGGCCTCATAAATTTTGAGGTTTCCTGTATCCACAGTTACATGCGAGTCATGTCCATTTTGGACCGTTCATATTAGACGGGAATTTCTGTATTATTTATTATATGAATTTGTTGTAATGGAAACTTTGTGGGACCCATTGCGGTGTATATGTGTAATCTTGACCATCCATCTCTTTTATCAGATCCTATTAAACTACATATCAAAAGATGAGACGGATTCAAGATTGAAGTTGGCCACACCACAAGATACACAAGGTTCGGATGTACCAACCGTTGAAACCGCTGGGATCCTATCCTTAACTTCTGTGGGCCGTCCAACTTGTACATAAGGTCATCCTCTTTGAAGTGGTGGGCCTCACAAGCTATTCGAATAGGTTCAGAATCCCTACTATGAGATTTTCTTATGGCCTACTTGAGTAATGGACGACCTACCTCATTAATGGGCTCTCACTCTAGCATGAGCTACTGCAGTTGATTTCACATCGACACACTGGTGGGTCCCATCTACCACTTTAAGCACATATCTTGATTTGTGGAATCCAGTAGCAATCTCCAGTATCATCAATGTAGAACGTACGGCTTGGATCTATCCCAAGGATTTCCACGTGTTGAACTATACATTCGATTTGCATTGGATGCTCTAGATTGGAACACGTGGCATGTGGCTTGTGTTATGGACCGACAGCCAACAATCATGAAAAGAGATTTGCTGGAATACAACTTGATGCGTCTGTACTGAAATAGATCTGAACTTTAGCTACTGGACGGTTTCCTTTTTAAAATGCTTAAATTAGTCATATGATGGCCTCGTTATGGAGGGAGCAGATTAGCTGTTATCCGGATAACACCTAAGTGGGTGTTACCTTTACAGTGGGGCCCACCTTGATGGATGTATTGTATATCAATGCCGTCCATCCGTTTTTATAGCCTATTTCAGGGGTGGTTTCAAAATTTAAGTAGATTCAAATCTCAGGTGAGCTACACCACAGGAAACAGTGGTGATTGAATGCTCACCATTAAAACCTTCTAGAGCCCATGTAATAAAATCCGTAATGTTTATTTTCCATCCAATCCATTGATAAGTTAAAAAAGATGTGGATGAAGGGAAAAGTGTAAATATCAGCTTGATAAAAAACTTCTTAGGCCTGCAAAAAGCTTTTAATGATTATTCATCATTGTTTACAGTGGCGTGGTCCATGGGAGATTTGGATATTCTTAATTTTTTGCATACAGTCATAAAATGACATGAGAAAACAGATGGGCGGTGCAGATATATAATAAATTCATTAAGGTGGGCCCCACACGGTAAGGATAACACCCACCCAGGTGTGACGACGGTAACAGCTAATCCGCTCCCCATCATGGAGGGTGGATATCCTAAGATACTCCCACGTTGAAATATTTCAACATCTTGATTGAAGGACATCATCTATTTTTAAAAGAAAATAGTCAAATATCAAGGGTTTGAATTATTGAATTTTTACAACAAAATTCTTCATGAATTTGTATTTTACCAAATGATGCTCGGAAATTCCATTGACATACTTATTAAGGGAGGAAAATATCAAAATTTCCCTATCCTTTTTTATTTTTTTCATTTAGAAGTCAGAGACATTTAGATCTGTGGGACCCACATTGTGATGAATAATATCCAACCCATCCAACATGTGCATCCAACTTTGATGATCTCATGAACACAAAAATTATAATTGATTGAATCATCAATGGACCACCAAATTTACTTTTGAGTGATGTAATTTTTTTTTTTTTTTAATATGGTTTGGCCCACCTTATGATTGGATTCTACTTATGTTCGGTGCTTATGAATGAGTTAGATGTTAAACACATACCACATGGGCCCACAATTCTCAATTTAAAGGAAAAATAAAATAAGCACTTTTATGTAATTTACTTTTTTAAAAAGCACTGTGTGGGTATTTTAGTTCCTCAAGGCCCTGTTTGGTAAAAATCCCTTGAATTATTCTAATCTATGAATTTTGGGGCTAACTCCTGGGAAACGGATCGGCTACCCACCCTGCCACTTGCCAATGGCTAGTGGTCGGTGCTCTGTGGGTCCCCACCATGATGTATGTGTTTCATCCATGCAGTCCACCCAATTTTCTAGATAATTTTATGGTATGAGCCCAAAAATCCGATTGATACAAATCTCAAGTGGACCACACAGTGTTGATTGAAGGACCACCATTAAAAACTTCTTAGGGGCCATAAAAGTTTTAGATCAAGCTGTTATTTTTTTTTCCCTTCATCCAATTCTGTAGGACCTAATCAACAGGTAGATGTCAAATAACCATTACAGTGTGCTCTAGGAGGTATTTAATGGTGGACGTTCAATCAATACGGTTTTCCCGTGGTGTGGTCCACCTGAGATTTATATCTATCTCATTTTTGGGGTAAAGCCTTAAAATTATCTTTAAAAAAGGATGGACGGCGTGGATAAAACAAATACATAATAGTGGGGTCCACGCAGCACTGACCATCTCTTATAAACAGTGGAAAACCATCATTGTAGCCTTATCAGTTATAAAAATAGGAAATCCTAAGTTTCAGTTTGGTATTACGTTTTCCAATTGGGTACTACCCACCAGGAACTAGCTATAGACGGACGGTCCTCTTAGGAGCTCTGTGGGTCCACCGTGATGTATGTGTATCATATATGCCGTCCATCCATTTTGAAAAATCATTTTAGGAAATTAGCTAAAAAAAATGTAAGCAGATCTTTGGACATCTCGTGGCAAAGTATCGTTGTTGCGTAACCGTTATAAAATAGGAAATCCAGACTTTCCGGGATTTACGTTTTCCACGGTCGGGATTGGTTACTACCCTCACCAGGACCGTTGGATACTCTGTCGGTGGGGCCCTCTGTGATGTATGTGTTTTATCCATGCTATTCATCCGTTTTGAAAAATCATTTTAGGTAATGAATCCAAAAAGTAGGCAGATTAAAGTTTCAAGTGGACTACACCACATGAAGCAGTGGTGACCATGACTACGACCGTTGAAAACATCCTAGGGCCCACCGTGATTTTTATTTGCCATTCAACCTGTTCATAAGGCCACATGGACGTGTATGAAGGGAAAACATAAATATCAACTTAATCCAAAACTTCTGTAGCCCACAAGAGCTTTTTAGTGGTAGGCATTCAATTCTTACTGTTTCTTGTGGTGTCGTTCACTTAAGAATTCAATCAGTCTCATTTCTTGGCACATTACTTAAAACGAATATTAAAAATGGATGGACGGCGTGGATAAAATACATATATCACTCCTGGGCCTTCAAAGCCCCTGATAAGACGGTCCGTCTCTAGGGCGTGGTATCGGTAGGTGCAACCTTAAACAATTGAGAGGATGTTGTTTTAATAGAAACAACGATACGTCCGAATGTACGATTTCAAACCGTACACTTCCCTCATGCACTAACGTGGTTTGTATGTGCAAAGATCTGTACTGTTTATCAGGTAGAATCCACCGTTAGCCCAAGACTCAGGTTGGTTTTTTCATCAAGTAGGCTACACGAGTACGTAAAACCTGGGCCATTAGTGAATTCCCTTCAGCTGCCATATTTTTGGCACGTGTAATCCAACTGACAACTAAGATGGACTGATTCCTATGCCAAATAACAAAAACGTTGGACCCCATCTGATAAACTGCCCAGATCTAGCACATGTGCGGCACAATCGTGCAAGCCCCCTTGTAAAACTTCACATTTATCAGTTGAAAATGCTGGTCTCTCACATGGACAGGAAATCCTTTCGCAGGAAGTCCCCCCGCTGGAAATCGAGTGGGGCGCACCGTGATGTTTTTTAGAAATCCACACCGTCCATCTATTTTTTGAGCTCATTTTATTATATTAGGAAAAAGAAGAGCCGGATCCAATACTAAAGTGGACCAAAAACATGAGGATTGAACGTCCACAGTTGAAATATTCGTGGGGCCACAAGTTTTGAATCAGGCTAATATTTATATTTTCAGGTCATCCCAGTAGTAATGACGTTATGAACGGTATGAATGGAATTTAAACATCGCTGTCGGCCCAGGGAAGTTTCAATGGTAGGAATTTCCCTACCTACATTTTCCTTTAGTGCGGCCCACTTGAATCTTAGATCCTTCTCAATTTTGGTTTATTGTCCTAAAATGATCTCAAAAAACGGATGAACGTAGTGGATTTATTAAAAACAACATGGTGGGCCCCACCTAGGTATACAATACAAGAACTTGCTTCCAAAGTCTTTTGCAGGAAATCCGTGTCCGTCTCACATGGACATGTAAGATAAAGGTGGCACGCGACGTGCCTTGATTGGTGGAGACTGGACCCACATCCGAATATGGTCCCATTTTTTATTATTTGGGTTGACTGTGTATGTGACCAGCCATGCCCATGTTATTAATCTATACGGACCTGCACATGTGCCCAATCAAAGTGCGAGTGGAAAACTTCCCTCACGTGCTTTCATAATCAACAAAATCTTTATTTCAATATGAGAATATGGTGAGTAACACGTGCTATGCAATGGACTTAAATAAGATAAAAATGAGTTTGTGGATTGGCCCACTTTGTGATTGAATCCGTTGTATTTTTGGTCCATTTAATAATAATAATGTTGGTTTGCATTGGTTGGATGGGCTAGATGTGAGACATACACATGCTTAGTACTTTTAATTTTCTGTTATGCTATAAAGAAAAGGCAAAGGATGATAGGAATATATTTTATCTTCTTTAAAAGCATTGCTTGGAATATTGGTTGGAGGATGGAGTCTTTTTGGAATGCAGGATTAAACGATATTAAATCGCATTAGATAAAATTGATGCTATTATTGCACAATGGTTATACGTTTGGAAATAGTATGGTATTTTGAATATTTATTATTTTCATGCAGACATCACGAGATTAAACTGATGAGGCTTTAAAAATATTTTGAGACATGGACATCGTGATGTCTATGTAAAATTCACCTCGATTTTCAGGTGCGTCGCTTAATTTTAGTCATAGGGTTCAAATATTAAATTGCCTTTTGATTCAGGTGGGTTATACAAGGAAAACAATAACCCTCACCCTCGAAACTACTTTCTTTTGTGTGACCCATATGAATTGAGGATGAGCTTGATTTTTTGTCTTAATGATTACATTTTAACTTTGTATCTAAGATTAGAGCTGAATTCATATAATCATCAGAGTAAATCTTGAAAAAAATTAAGAATGAGTGTCCCTCTTCTAACTTTTCCTTTGGTATGGCCCATTTGAATCACACATCGAGTTGGCATCCATAGTGGAGGATAATAATGCAGCTTGAAAATACAGCTCTAGCCAAAGAAATCAAAACGAATTAACCTTACTACTCCCCAAACACACGTACTTTATGCCTTTACTACAAATTACCATATTTCACTACCATTTCTAAGATGCCAAACTATTAGGAGTGGGTGCTACCTGTATGAAAGGATTGAAACAACAAAAACCCTTAGTTAAGGATTTTTCTTTTAAAAATTGAAAAATAAGATAAAGCTTCCCATATCTAACTGCAGGGGTAAAACTGTCCAAAGTATTCTCAGCATTGTATGCTTTAAGAGAAGTAAAAGAGATGGCTACCCAACTTTCTTTTCTTATTCTTTTTCCGACGACTATTATCCATACTAAGACGCTAATATCCTATTACCAACCACTCAATCTACACGTACGTGGCTCACAAGTTTGAGATCCGAACCGTTTATCTCTTTTATCATGGTGTAGATCCTAGCCACCGATTGGAGTATTTTGGCCTATTGAAGTTTGAGAATTGGTTGGGCTTCTTCTCTTCAAGAGTTATATGTCCCATGGTTAGGATGATTTCATAAGCGTGATTTTTGGGTAGGTCCAATGAATAAAAAGGTATTAATCTAGGAATCGGATTCGGTAATGACCTACCAAAGTGTAAGCTCGGTGGACCCCATCATAATATATGTATTTTTTTTTTTTCACGGTGATCATCCATTTTGCTAGTTCATTCTAGGGCGTGAGCTAAAAAATGAAGCAGATCTAATTCGCAGGTGGACCACACCACAGGAAATAGTGGTGATTGAATGCCCACCATTAAAAATTTCCTTGGGCCCACTGTAATGTTTATTTGTCCCTCAACGTGTTGATTAGGTCACACAGACTTGGAAAAAGGGAAAACATCAAATATCAAACTTTTGAAGCAGCCGAGAAGTATTTAATGGTGGGCATTCAATCACTACTGTTTCCTATGGTGTGGTCCACCTGAGATTGTTGGGTCTGCCTCATTTCAGGGCTGGCAAAATGAATAGACAGCTCGGATAAACACATACATCTTCTAGGCCGAATTATGGTAGAGTAGGTGCATCATATGACTGCATGCATCTGTTGTACCATTTTGAATGCACGTACCCACCAATGGTATTTATTGAATGCATGGGACATCCACATGCATACCTTAGACACACGTGTGTCATGCATGTGTATCAATCCAAGGCAATTCGTGGGCCCACCTTGGATGGGGCTTGGCATGGACAGTCCTAACCATTTTATTTTTGCAAGTAGTAGTACTGATCACCTGCATGAGCCTGTGCTGTTATTTATTTGTAGAGCATTTTCCACCATAAGATGCAATTTTTTTTTTCCTTTCTTAAATCTGCTTTTTGGCATCTTGTGGCTGGAAACGCTCTGTACCACAAATAGCAATTAGGACCGGTGGGTGATCAGTTCTCTTTATTTAGAGAGTGGACCATTTTTCTTTTCAACACACGACTTATACAACGGATGGATAAGATTGCCCCAAGGGGAGTGATATTCAATCAAAGGCTCATGTGGACATGACATGCATGCCTATAAATGTTTGGCTACCACCGCATCAGGCATTTGATATAGTGAAGTAAGTGAAAAAGGCACGAAAATAGAAATGTACTTAAATATACGTTTGAGATGCGTTACAATGTTGCTCTCTGTAATGAGATATTTGCACCCTATAACGACAAGAGAAATGGCTTGTTAGGGGATTTCATCACTTTGTCTCCGTAATACAACAAGCCTTCAACTCCAACTTATAAAATATAAGCTTTGGCTTGCAAATCAAATTGAAGACCTAACCTGGAACACATTTTAATAATGCTCATTATTGGGAGCTATGGAAGAAAATTCCAAGCCGAATCACACAAACGAAAGATAAATATAAACAAAGTAAATCAGAGAACATGCGATTTTATGTGAAAAGACTTTTGCGTGAAAAAATCATGCCATTAAGTGACAAGCAATCCACTATGAAACGAAAATACAAGAGATTAGATCAACTTGCGGATGTAAAAACCAAAGTTCCCCCTTCAAAACTTGAGAAACAATTTAGCTCTCATTGTTTTGCCGTGATCCCGCATTACACCTATATATATAATGTTACAACTGGAATAGGAAATGAATCACGTAATTATGCAAAACTGCGGGGGCCGTCAATCTGAGCTTTGATCGATCGACAATGATCGAGCAAGCCTCAATCAATTAAGCCTTCATGTTCGATCAATCGAACTTGCTCAAAAGTGTCTAATGAGCAAACTAAAAACTTCAAGGAATTTTGATCAATTGATCAATATGGTCAATCAATCAATGACTCCTGTTTCATCATAGATAACATGCACTCAATTTCAACAATCTTCACCGTGACTTTAATGTCCATGCTTCACTGCTCCAAGCTTCATCCTCCATCTCTAATTGTCTTCATCATAGCATCAACACAGTCGTTGTTTTTCATGCACATTCTATTTTCATCACTTCAATGCCAAGGATAGCGAAGTCGAACAAAATTTGAACTTCTCTACAGGAATCACCTTCGTAAGCATATCCGTCGGATTTATGCTCATGTGGATTTACTTAAGAGTAATATCACATTCCTCAGCACCTACCAGATTGATTGCACTTTTGTTGTCACAATTAACCGGCACAGCTTCCTGCTGAAGCCTAAGCCCATTCATCATTCCTCTCAACCAAACACTTTATTTGAATGCCTCCGTCATAGCCATATATGCAACTTTGGTGGAAAGAGCAACCACAAACTGAAGCTTTGACATCCAACTGATCGCTCCACCATCTAATACAAACAAGTATCCAGAAGTCGACATTCTATTGTCCACGTTTCCTACATAATTGTCATCCACTTAGCTTACCAATTTCTTCTCAAATTTCTCGAATGTCAAGACGTAGTGTTGAGGGTCAAATATTGCATATTAGACTCCGTTTATTACTTAGTTTTATGAACATGATAATACTTAATGTTCTATTTTAATCATGTTTGTGTTGCAAGGTGAATTCAAGAGCTTAGATTGAAAAGGATGTTAAAAGCATAAATTTAACGCTCAAGAATCGCCAAAGCCAAGAATGGATCTGATGAAACCAAGAATGAAGAATGCACATACTGAAGATCTAAGAAAATTAGATGGGAAACTGGATGGACGGAGTAGATTTTCTCAAAACAGCAAGGTAGGCCCCACTTCACATAGCTGCGTGTACATCACCATGGTGCTACCGCAGTGCGTCGAACCAGAGAAGTCGGTAAGCGTGCGTTGACCCGACTCCTGCTTAGATTCAAATCTTCCGCCTGCGAAATGGACGAACAGAGGCTTGCGGTCCTTCTTTATGGGCCACCATCATCATCTGATTCGATGATCTAAGTCGTTCATTGCATCTAGGAGGTCAAACCGACCGTACCCTGATCTGCTGCTCGATTTCCTTAAACATTACATGTACATGGAGATTTAAACGCAAGATGGATGGCGCGAAGAGAAATTTTGTGGGCCACACCGAATCTAACGGAACCACGCCATCTCAAACTGGAATTTCGAGGCAGAACTAATGGACGGGGTGGATTTCTCAGACATTGGAGTATGTGGACCCCATTGATACCACTGAAACATATCGTCTGCAGCAAATTCGCAAGCAGCAGGAAACCTGGATAAAATCGATCACCGCTGCATGTTGGACAGTCTAATCTGGAATCAAGAACCCGATCCAGTCTGTCTAAACTCTTGCAATGATGGTCCTGACTTTGTCCAAGAAGTTAGATTTGAAAGATCTGGACGGTCAGCCAAGCAAATTTGGATCATGCGCAAGTCGGCCTCCACGTTTTTGTTAGTGCATGCGCATAACGTGCGGCAATCAATTCTGCGAGAAAGCTTGCTTGAACATGCTGGAAAAGACACAGTACCCTATAAATAGGGTGTTGTCCATCGGCTGTGGAGGAGGACGTGAGCAAGGGAGAGAGAGAAAGCAACGATCAGGTAGACAGAAGCAAGCATGGAGAGGCTTTTATTAAGAGTTATCTTCCTTCCTTAGTTATTATTATTATTTTTAAAATATTTTCTTAAGAGATCCTAGTCAATCATGTCTATAGCTGGCTAAACCTCTTAGCTAGGGCTAAGAGGTGAAGCTTGTAGCGTGATGGGTTGTTCTCTATTGCTTTGATTCATGTTAATTGAACTCTCTTTTATTCTAGTTTGGCTATAAGAATACTTTCAGTTTTTAATGATTGGCTGTGACTTAAATTACAATGAATTTGTGATAGCTTTGATTATATTCTTTTTATTGAGATTTGTGAGTTTAGGAAATCTTATTGTTCACCATCGTCTCCTGAGCATGGTTGGATGATGGAATCCTCCCTAACTTTCGCAATTCTTTTAGACTGGTTGTTGATTGGTAAATTTTGTTGTTTGCTCTATCGGGCATGGTTTTGTGATGGAATCACTTCTAGTTCTAATACCTTTCATCCATTGAGAACTAGATAAAAGGAAGTTCAGAATTGATGTTTAATGAGATATCTTCCAATTGGATGAAGATGGGACTCTGATTCCAGTTGTGTTCGTGATTCAAGCGTAGATCACCCTGATCTCTACAAGTGTATCCTTGGAAACCCTAGTTTTCCAATTTTGAATTTCATGAGTTTTTCGTTAAGTTTCTCTATTATTCTCTTATATATTTTAGATTAGGTTTTCATCTTCTTCTAGTTTTAGTCTAGTTGCTTTCAGAATACACATGAAATTAGTCCTTGTGGATTCGACCTCGGTCACACCGAGATTATTACTATATCGCGACCCTACACTTAGGGTTGTGAACACGTAGTTCGCTGAACATCGTAGATATCGAAGTAGCCATTTCATTGCCTCCTAATGTTGTTTGCTAGGGTTTGACATGTATCTGCTCACAACACTCACTGCATGTAAAATATTCGATTTCATGACTATGAAACTATGACATACATTGAACTGTCAATTGTAAACGAGTAGAGCACACGAGACAAAACCTGATTTTCTTCATATATAGTAGGACATTGATATAAAGAAAGCTGAAAGTGAGCTGCATGGGGTGTGCTAACTAATTTAGCCTTGTCCATTCCAAACTTAACCAAAACATTCTCAAGGTGTTCTTCCTGAGACAACTATAACCTGCACCTATCCCCATTTTTGTGTATATCAATGTTGAAATCCTCTTTGTAGCCCCTAGATCTTTCATCTGGAATGTCCTTGATAAGTGAGTCTTCAATATATTGATATCAGACATGCTATGGCTGGCGATAAATATGTCATCAACATATGATAGTAGTAAGATGATTCTTCATCACTCAGTGCCTTAAAGTATATACAATGATTATATTCACTTCTGGTAAACCGCTAACTCACTATGAAAGAATCAAATTTTTATAATACTTCCTAGGCGACTGTTTCAGGCCATATAACGACCTCTTTAACCTATAAACCTTATTATGAGATCCCTGTATCTCGAACTCTTCTAGTTACTTCATGTAGATTTGCTCTTCCAATTTTCCATGTAGGAAAGCCGTTTTTGGATCCATTTGTTCCAGTTCCAGATTGTATTTAGCAACTAACGCCAACATAAATCTGATAGATACCTACTTGACCATAGGTGTGAAAATCTCACTGAAGTCGACACCCTCTTTATGCGCATAACCCTTTACTACTAGTATGGCCTTGTATCTTACACCCACGGAGAGCTCCGCTAGCTCCCGCGTCTCATTCTTGTATAAAGAATCCATCTCATCCTTCATTGCCGCCATCCACTTATCAACACCTATGTCTTTCAATGCTTCCTGAAAGGTATACAGATTCCCCTCATCTATAATGAAAGCGAATGCAATATTCTAGTAATCTCTGTATCTTGCCAGTAATTTACGATCTCTCGGTGGACTCTCCTCACAGGTGGCTACTCTACCTGCTCTTGCACCTTTTCCTGCGACTCGACTTCTTCTTGTGTCTCACCTTTTTCAATTTCAATGTCAATTGTCGCAGACTTTTTTGTTTACTTGTGTTCATCCTTACAGAACAACGAATCCCCATCAAACTTGCCGTCATGGCTCATAGTGATCTTACGTGTAACCCAGTCATATAGTATGTATCCTTTCACATTGTCACCATAGCTCACAAATGTATATTTCATTGCCATTTGGTCTAGCTTACTCTCTCAACAGACGGTACATGAGAGTAAACATCATAACCAAATACTCATAGCCTTAAGTAGTCTACATCATGATACTCCACACTTCTTTTAAAAGCACAGATGGCGACTGATTCATTAAATAACAAGTTGTATTAACGACCTTAGTCTATAGCTCCTTACCCAATGCAGCATATCTCGGCATGCTTCGGGTTCTCTCAAAGAGAGTTTGATTCATTCGTTCCGTCATAGTAATCTTTTCTAGTGTATGCATTATTGTATTGTGCCTCACGACTCTTTCATCTTTGCAAAACTGATTGAATTTCTTAGAAGTGAATTCTTCACCATTATTTGTCTTCAACACTTTCAACTTCTGCCCTAACTATTTTTCTACCATTGCATTCAACATATTTAAAGTGGTGAAAATATCGGATTTATTTTTCAGAAAATAAATCCACACTTTTATGGAGTAATGATTAATGAACATGACAAAAAATGATGACTCTCTTCAGAAACAATGGGCGATGAGTCCCACACATCAGAATGCACATAATCAAGCATTCCTTTACTATTATGTTTTTCAGTTTTAAAAGACAATTTTGATTATTTGCCATATATTTAGTGCTCACATACATTCATATCAAAATTCTTAAAAAGGAGGAATTAAACCACGATTACGTAGTATCTTCATACTGTGTTCACTCATGTGGCCTAGGTATGAATGCCACAAACGTGCTGATGCAGAGTCTGTTGCAGTAGTTATGGTTCCACCTGTTATAGTGCTACCGATCAACCTGTAGAAGTTTCCACTTCTGTGTGCCTTCATTAAAATGAGCGCTCCTTTAGAAACTTTCAGAATACCATCGTAACCAGAGAACTTGCATCCAAGAGGATCAAGTGCTCTTAGAGATATCAGATTCTTCTTCAGATATAGAATGTGTCTTATATTTGTCAATGTACGTTCCACCCCATCGAACATTCATATGTGAATCGATCCAATCCTAACAATCTTACAAGCATGATTATTGCCCATAAGTACCAGGCCACCATCATACTCGCTATACGTGATAAACCAATTATGGTGAGGACACATGTGATACGATACCCCCATATTCAAAATCCACTCATTCTATAAGATAATACTTCGCAACCACTGATCTCCTCATTGGATTTCGTTGCATTGGCTTCATTGAGATAAGTATATGATTTACCCTCTTTCTGGGTTTTAGGGTTTGTGAAGTCCTTCTTCATATGACCCGTTCTACCATAATTCTAGTATTTCAACTTTTCTTTGCCCTTCGATTTAGACTTTGATTTCGATTTTTATTTTTCTCTCTTAGACACTCTTCCCCTTGCAACCAGTGTGCTAAAGCGATGGGATAACAACGTCTAGGTTTAAGGTATCTTTACCATGGTATAAAGTATCCCCCAGATTCTCGTATGAATCCAAAAGAGACGTCAACAACATTAGAGTTTTGTCTTCATAGTCAACCTTCACCTCCACGTTCATTAGTCTGCAAATTAGTTTGTTGAGGCCGTTAATGTGCTCATTGAGATTCAATCCTTTTGCCATCTTAAGAGTATATAGTTGTCTCTTCGGATATAGGTGATTGGGGAGAGATTTCGTCATATACATGTTCTTCAACCTCACCCGTAAGCTTGTGGAAGTCGTCTCATTGATCACATTATATTGGACATCATCGATCAAGCACAAATGAATTACGCTTATCGCCTTTTGATCTAAGTCTTTCCAAACCTCATCCTTCATAGTTTCAGGACGTTTGACTTTGCCAAGGAGTGCCTGTTGCAGTCCTTGCTGAATTAGGAAGGTTTTAATCTTTAACTTCTATAATTCAAAGTTATTATTTCCCATAAATTCCTGTCTTGTATTTAACATTTGATCGCTTAGAAACCATGTCTCAGATTTGATCTAATACCCCAACGTAATAGCTTACATGATGATACCACTTGTTGGGAGCAGAGGAAACAAACCCCGAGTCAAATCACACAAATGAAAGATAAACAAACGCAAACCAAAGACCACACAATTTTATATAGAAAAACTCTCGAGGGAAAAAACCACGACACAGAGCTACGAGCAATCCACTATGAAAACGAAAGTGCAAGAGATTAGATCAGCTTACAGATGCGAAAACTCAAGTTTCCTCCCTTCAAAACCCTAGAAATGATTTAGCTCTCCTTATTCTACCCTAATCCCGCATTACACCCATATATATAGTATCATGCCTAGAATAAGAATCAAATTGCATAATTATGCAAAACTGTGCACGTTGTTGATCTAAGCTTTGATTGATCGACATCGATTGAGGAACCCTCGATCGATTGGGCCTTCATGTTCGATCAATTGAACATACTCAAAAGTGTCCATCAAGTAAACTAGGAAATTAAGAAAATTTCGATCAATCAATCAGCCTAGTCAATCGATCGATGACCCCTATTTCAACCTAGATTAATGGCACCCGATTTCACCACTCATACCTTGATTTTTTTATATTTTTATAATTTAAGCATAATTTTCAAATCCCAATATTAAAGACCTAAAATTAAGAAAACATGCCAGAGAATTGAGAGAGAGAGAGAGAGAGAGAGAGAGAGAGAGAGAGAGAGAGAGGAGAGTGTCGATAAGAGTGTTCGATTTGTGTGATTTTGAAAGGGTGCTCAGGTGAAAAGAACTTCTTATGCTCTGAAGCTATGTGGGGCTATAGCAATGTTTGTGAGAAATCCACCCAGTCCATCTTTTTTGAAAGCTCGTTTTAGGACAGGGAACCAAAAATTATGAGGATTCAAAACTCAAGTGGGTCACACGAGAGGAAAAGTGGAGAAAGAAATGCTTGCGGTTGAAATCTTCCTGGAGTCCACCTTGGTGTTTATCTTCCATCCAAACAATTCATAAGGTCATTCTACTTGGATGAACTGAAAACGCTAAAAAGCTCAGCGTGACACAAAAATCCTGTGGCCCTATGAATGTTTCAATGGTGGTCATTCAATTCCCACTTTTTCCTCTCGTGTGGCCCACTTGACTTTTGGATCCTCTTCATTTTTTGTCCCCTAGCTAAAATGAGCAGCCAAAACGGATGGATGGAGTGGATTTCTCAAAAACATCACGATAGGCCCGATATGCCCCATGTAACGTCCGATCACAGGATCCTTCGGCGTCCTTTCTGGAATGGTCAATAATCTCCTATTTATAGACACAGATAGCTCACTTTCTCATCTCCCTTTTTCACTTGTTCAATCAAACTGATCATGTTGCTCGTGCCTTTTGGTGGTCCACAACAGTTATGATTTTGAAATTTTTTGGACTCCATGGCAATGCGGGCATGCGAAGGGAACCCAAGCCCTTGCCTGCACCATGCTTATCACGTACCTGACTTGAACCCAAAGGAATTTCAACTCCTAACCATCTTATTTAAAAAGCAACAAAAAAACAAATACTTCTTTCCTTCTCATAAATGCAATTTTGAATTTGAAAATAAAGTCCACTTTTCAAAACACATGTACCTTTATTTTGAAAAAACAAAAACAGCATAATTTGATTTTGGTTACCAATGAGAGGCCTAGCAAACACAAGATTTTATAGCCAAACAGTTGGAAATCCAGGCCAAGATAAAACTAGGCCCAGCTATGGAAGCATACCATCACTTAGAAACAGCCACTTCATAGTGTTTTATACAAAGAAAAACACTTGTTTGAAAACAATTACTATTTTCTCACTGGAATTCTCACTATCTGTAGTGCATCAAGGACGATTTTTTTTACCCTTGTAATTACTGATGTTCAATTAGTGAAAAAAGGGGGTGTTATCTTTTCCATTTTGGGTTTATTTTGATTTAGGCCAAGTTGTGTTGTGACAAGTCATCATGGACATGATGTCCGGATTACTTGTTCATGGATATGCTATCACAAGGATATGGAGAAAAGATGGATTTTGGCACATGTGTGGAGCTTCACACATACATTTGTATATTAGACATACATATTGATATATGTGATATATTTTTAGGTGGTTAAATATTATTTGGCACATGTGGGATGCTTGAATTTAGTTGGTCATACATGTGGCGCATACTCGAACATATCATGTATGTGAACTGATAAGAGCGTACCTCACGTGTACCAAAATATTAGAGTGCAATTGACATGGAGTTTCACGTCTTAAGTAAAGGCAACAGTCCATGCATATTAATGTTTATAGGTCCTAGATTACTTGTCCAAAAGTGTTAGGTTTGCATGTATGATGGGATTGACAAACTATAGACACGTAGGGTCTCAATAACTCTTCAATATTCCAATTTTGGTCAATGTTCCAATTTTGCTCAAGTAAAAAACAATTCCTTTAAGAAAGACTTTCATCCTCTAGCATGACCTGATGGATGATATATATGCAATGAGAAATTACAAACATGACATACAAGTACCATAGAATAAACTATCCCAATTGTGGGTCTGAATTTAATTAGATGTATCTATCGATATAACCGGGTGGCTCACACCCGTGGTGAGTGGAAACCGTGGCAACCTGAACATGTGTTGGTTTGGAGGAGTCACTACTAGTCCATAAATCTTGAATATGTTGAGGTCTAGGGTTTGTAGAGCAACATGACCCAAAGGTTAAGAATGGATGTCTCATTATTTATCGATCGACTCATCAAATTCATATAGTGGTCTAGCATCGATAGGGAGATTCAAGCAAGGACCTTGATTAAAAGATAGAAGGTATTAGGCACCCCACTCTATCTACACATGCATGCGATCTCTACTCGTAGGATTGAAACTTCTAGGATTAGAGCACTACATAAAAATCCCCCTATGATGATGATGAAAGCAATGAAATAGAGCACCATAATATGTTGAAAGGGAGGGGGATGTAGCAGGTGAGAAATAAATTAGCATTTAGAATACACTGTAGTGCTTGTGGATGGCCAGCATACGGAATGACGGACAGGAAAAAGAAAAATACAACCACCATTAGTAAATAGGAGAGTTGACGCGTCTTGTGATGATGCCTGGTCATAGACTTAATGCCTGGTCAGTCTACCTAGCCACCAATATGTCGTGGATTCCCCTACCTTCCATATTTCAAGGAGGACCTTATTATGAGAGAAGATACATCTTGTGATGATGCTTTGTCAGAAGATGAATGCCTGAGTGGTCCATAGCCACATGCTTAGATCCCCTTCCTTCACATTTTCAGGGAGGTTGTTTGAACCTAGCTATTGACTCCTCATACTCCATTCTTTGAGTTTGAGGGTGATATTAGATAGTTGGGATGGTAGCTAGAGGATGTTACAAGAGTTGTGGTTAGAGCACCAAGGGTGGTGATTATGTTGTGTTTTTTAAAATAAAAATAAATTTAAAAAATAAAAGTTATTTTTAGAAAGTTAATAAATATATTAATTATTTAAACTTTCCATAAATAGTGCGTATAGCCAGTCGGTAAGAGAAGGGGTTTTTGCTTATGCAACCAGGGTTCAAATCTCTTTGCACCGTCCGTGCACGCGTGCGCGTGGCATGGGCTGTAGGGCTGCTTGGGCGCTTTTTGGCGATTTATTAAACGCACTTCGCATCGTCGCAAGGAGCAATAAGAGTCTTAGTTTTTTTGGCACATGGTTCAAATTTTTTAGGCCATGGTACCCTGATGTTTTATTACCTTTTTTGTTAATTGGGAGTAATTGTGATATGATTGTACATGTGGCACCTATGCCATGTGTTGCTTATATGGATACAGTTTTTCCTGTTGGATAACTGTTTCTGTCTGAATGGGTACAGAAATAATTGCCATAGGACAAAGAGTCATGTCCTTTCATGAAAGGCAATTATTTGCTATGAATGGGTATAGATTTCTTAAAGAGGCACTTTAGCACCTCCTCAGGAAGAAATCCATAACATTTCAATTAATATAAATCTTGGATACTATAATTCAGAAGATAATACTCTTAATCCTTGAGATTATATCATCTTCTGTGCAATTGCTCTTGATCTGATCTCTTGCTGAGTTTTTTCTGAACGTCTTAAGGCATATCAGTGTCAAAACTAGAGATCTGTTCATCACTTAAATGTGTAAATTTTCGTGTTGAAAATCAGATTGAGAGTTCATTGTATCCTGAAGATAATCTGTATATTTCTTTCGTTTGTACTTGCTGGAAATAAAAAAAAAAGGGCAGCAAATCTTTCTTGAGAAATTGACTGTTCAAGTCAAGCCTTGAAGCCGATAGATCTGATCGTTTCTCTATCGTTTTCTTCTATCTTCCGTTGTGTACAAGAAACTCTTATATATATTTCTAACAGATTAAAGGTGGCAAGAGTGGCAGCTAAGGTTGGCTAGAGGTGGTGTTTAAAGGTGGCTAGAGTGGCGGCCAAAGGGTGGTTAGAAGTGTGACTAGATGTGGCTATAATTGATAGTGAATTAACTTCTTCTAATTTCTTCCATGTATATAGATCCTGTAATTAATGATTTCTTACTATGCATATAAGTTGTATATCCCTATAAAAATTTCTTTAAGACTAAAGCAGTATACATAAAAACATAGAAGAATTCTCCACATCACATTTGTTATCAAGAATGACAACTAAGGGTGTGATGAAGAGCGGGTCGTGAACACTTTCATGAAAAAGATGGACCAGATAAGGCCTCATCGGAGGTGAAAGTGATCAGAACTGTTAGAATCTTAAAACATTCATATCTCACAAACCGGAATGAGTTTTTCAACGCGTCATATATTGAATGATAAAAAATGAAAAACATATGACATTCCTGTGTCAAACGAGTGTTCATGAATAAGAGGATTGAATTGTTCAAAGAATCTTATATTGGATCGGTTAATTTAAGTTATTGCATGCCACTTGGACTTTTTCTGAGTGCCTGCATGTCAAGTGTCATATGCTGTCATAGTATAATACAACTACCCTGTTTTAAGCCTAGCTGTGCATTCAGGGCTAGTGTCCTTTCGTAAGCTGTGGCTGCTAGGGTTGGTAGTGTACTAGGCTAGGATTGGGCTGCATTTCTCCCTACTTCTCTAAGCCATAACCTTAGCCCCGTGGGCCAAGCCAGGCCAAGATCAGCCTTATAAGTAAAATATTTAAATGATCAAAGGTTGAAAATAATCTAAATCTTTAAAAAAAAATCCTCCATCTACCATAAACCATATTATATAAATGGTTCTGATTATTGAAACATGATTGTGATCCAACAATTACTTTTAAACTACACATGTAGTGTGAATAAAAATTGCTGGTAGGAACTGTCAAATTTTTTAGGATAATAATTACCCATATGATGATTGGACCCAGCCCACGAGCCTAGCCGGGTCATTCATCATTGGCTTGGGCCAGTTTGGATGGTACACCAGGTCTAGCCTAGTGCTCGGGCTAAGCTGTGGCCAGGTCATCCGGGCCATTGGTATTCTTAATGGCATTTTGGCATTAGTGAATCATGTTAACCTTAGAAACTTTTTTTTTTTTGTTTTCTAACACTTTTATTTATTTATTTATTTTTTAACACATGCACACACACACCCCCACACACTCACGCCATAGTGGGATTTCACCCCTTATGGATACTCAAACCCTTGACCAGGTGTTGAAACTCCTGAGAGTCTACCACCTGAGCAAGAGTAAGGATCCTGTTGACCTTGGAAACTTTGCATTGTATAATAAATATTGTAAACTATGGTAATATTCTATAGACAGCTTGTTTGTCCATTTGAACTGTCCAATATTGAATGTCCCTCTTGAATAAGAGTTTTATGCAAATTACCGTGGTTAGATGCATCAAAACTTTTGAATCCATGGACTATTGTAGACCCTTATTTGAAGATCAAAGAGTAAAGTGATTAATTGAATGGTCAGGAGAATCCAAGCGGTGCAATTTTCAGCGAGTAATCCATTTGAGGGATGGCCAATCAATTGCATGCTCCAGATTTGAATTTCATTCATCCTTTTGTAGAATGTTAATTAACATAGTCCACCAGCGATGCTGAAGGTTTAGTAAAATCCAATTGAGATCAGTACGTACGTCCTCATCTCCTTTAATCCACATACGCCAAACCGTTTTGGTCAACATGGATTGACGATTTGTGGGCCCCCTTTGACTGGACCACTAGAGATGGATGTGAGTTACCTATGCCTCCAACCACATCAAGTTCTTGTGGTTGGGAAGCTACATGGGGCCCAGAGATGTTTATGAGAAATCCACCCAGTCTATCAATTTCTCTAACTCATATTAGAATATAATTTTAAAAACTAGGTAGATCCAAGACTCAAATAAAACACACTGAAAATGCCGGTCATTGAAATCATCCCAGGGCCATCGTGATGTTTATATGCCATCCAAGCCATTGATAAGGTCATTCTGATTGGGATAAATTGAAAATACAAATATTAGCTTGATCCAAAACTTCTGTTGCCCTGCAAAGGTTTTGGCGGTGAGTATTCCATCCCACTTTTTCCTGTAGTACAGTTCCTTTGAATTTTCGATCTGCCTCATCTTTGGGATCATGTCCTAACTTGGGCTGCATAAATTGATGGATGGAGTGGATTTATCATAGACACCTTGGTGGGCCGCATTTAGTGTCCGACTAGGGAACTTCTGGCAACCGACGTCCCATCATCGAGTCTTTAATCATCTTGACTTGATATTTTAATATTTAGATTCATAGTACTTAGTGTATTTAAACTTGTTGGAAAGAAAAGAAAAAGTAATTAAAGTATCCACACAAAGACAATAATATTGAATGATGCGTTGGTAGTAGGTTTCTGCCTTGATGGGGGAGATTGCCTGTTTGAACATTTAAGGAACTTGTTGGAAAGAAAAGAAAACGTAATTAAAGTTTTCACACAAAGACAATAATATTGAATGATGTCTTGGTAGTAGGTTTCTGCATTGATTGGGGAGATTGCCTGTTTGAACATTTAAGGATGCACTTTTGCTTTTGAAACAAAAACACATTGGCTGGGTGAGTGACTCAGTTGAGTCACACTGAGTTGCATCGAGTCTGTTGAGTTTCCAGCTAGCTCAAGGAGTGAGTTCATTCATGATCAAGTGACTTTGTGATGTAGGGATGAACATGATGAGGTCAATCACCGTCTTCCTCAAGAGGATAACTACTCCAAATCCATGAAACTTCTCTGAACTCCTCACAGAGACCTCTCAAATCCACAAGGAAAGAAAGCAGAAAATAAAAATAAATTCTAATAAATTCGAAATTAATTAATGAATCCTAATAAACGAGTTTGCAACCCTTTAAATAGGGATACCAAGCAATGGAAGAGAAATCAGAAGCAAACTACAACTAAAACTCCTAGAATTTGCGACTTACTATAAATAGTAAACTTACTATTTATAGACGGTCTTGATGTCTATTAGTGCGCAAGGTTTTTGGCCAAAAATAGTAAGTGTCCTATCTGAATTCATCAAACCGTTCTCCTAATTATTCTAAGCTCTTTTCACGTTGGACGCAACTCCTAAAGTCCGACGGATGAAGAGTTATAATCAAACTAAAACTTACTATTTATAATAAAAATGAAATTAAAACAAGGAAACGACCGTCGATCCAGGATTATTTCGCAAATCCGGTTTGCGCAACCCGACATAGTGGGGTTGGTTGGCTAAAGTAGCTCGTTCTACCCCAAAATCATATATTTTACGCCCGATAACTCATTCCAGATTGTGAGATATGCCCGATCTAAGTTCCGACGGTCTGGATCACTTCTGTTGTCGACTAGGCCTCTTCTGACCCATCTTGACCATAAAACTGTCCGCGACCAGCTCTACATCACTTTGGCCAATGGTTTCTTTGAGGTTCAGCTTGAAATCTTGTTGAGTTGAGTTGACTCAGCCAAGTTTTGAGTCAACCCACCGAGGTTTAGTACTATATAGAAGATAACCAAACATATGAAACATATGTGGCAAAGTGATGTAGAAGCATTCACATTGATTTTTCTATTCGAACAATGTATTTCCCTCTCTCATGAACCAAGGTTATTCAAAGAGATAATACTCTTGAGAGAGAATTCTCAAGAATGATGTGTCATGGGTCAATTTCTTCCCCATCTAATTGAAAAAATGGACGTAGTGCCTCCAGGGATACCTTATCTTAATAGAAAATTTACAGTCAGCTTGGAGAAAGAGAATAGATCATTGTTTGCTTATTAATAATAGCCTTTAAATCCATTAAAAAAAAATCTCCACAATTGAGAATAGAATTATTGTTATTGAATGAAAAATGGTTCCTACGGTGAATCAAATGACCTTATATATATAAGTAAAAGAGTCCATGTACTCTTCACCTGACATAGAAGAGGAAATTTTTTGAAATGGTAAAAATTATAAAAAAATAGTAGAGATGTTTAATCCTTCCAAAACTCTTAAACAACCATTAGATGAGTAAAAGAAAGGCTCAAAACCACATTTGGAGTCTTATAACCTTAAAAAAATAAAAAATATAACTTACTAAAAGTAATAAGTTTAAGACGAAAACATGTTTTTGACATTAAAAAAACCTGAACTTTTTTTTTTTTTTAGGTTCTTTTTAGAAATCCCCAAGGGAAAACTAACCTTTCATTTTTTTTTTTTTTTTTTTTTGTTGCATGATGTAAAGCTTATCAATTACTTTCCAACAATATATTACGCTTGCAAGACAGATAACTGGTTGCAGAGTTATAGCCATAAAAAATTATAATGCATGTTTCCCATCTAGGCCATTTAAGCTCAAATTATTGCAATCCAAGCCATCTATTGAGTTATTCTCTACTTGTCTTACATCAAACATCTTGATTTCACATATTCTAATTTTTTATTTATTATTATTTTTTAAAAAATATTCAACCATTACCTCTTTTTTAATGTTCAAACTTAAATTATAGAAAGTTGCCTGAAAGGATCCAAGTGCACTTGATATATTGATAATCAGTGAAATTAACCAAGATCTTTATCTTTAAAAAAATATATTCTTTGAGTGAATAAGTCCTTAAACATTAGAGATTTTTTATAGAAAAATTCCTTATGAATTTCATATTTACAAAAGACTTTCTATACTAATCAAAATACTTGGGTAGTGCTTTACGAGAAAGAAAGTCACCAAAGTACCCTCATGTATCTTTTCTTTTAAAAAATAAAAAGTAATAAAGTAAAAAATTCTCACACCAAATGACATGCGCATGAGATCCAACCTATCAAACACACATACCATACCCATCCATGATAACTACACTAATAAAAATCTTTTTAATTAAATCACAAAATGGGTTGCATGTGAATTTTGATATTCTCAAATGGGGTGTGCCTGTGTGTGGTGTGGCTCATTTTCTACATTAAAAAAGTAGATATTGCATTATGTTTTTTTGTTTTTTTACGGTTAGCTTGTTTGTAGACACCCATGTCAGTACACACACTCCATTTTAGCCACCCCCACTAGGGATCGATACCTAGACCTCAAGGGTTGAAACAAGGCAACTCCACTCCGTCTGCCAGTAGAGCTATGGATCTGGGTGTTCATATTACATATTACATTATGTTAATTTCTCTGCTCAAAAAGCAATTTCCTGTTTGTAGAGGCAGTATTTGGTAAAACCGAATTTTGATGTAAAAATCCCTAAATATTAATTTTATTCTATATAAATTTTCAGCCGTCTAAATTCAACACTTCGATTGTATGGCTAGGATCATCCAGTCAGTGTGATCAGGATGTGCAAAGATGATGACTTGCAGCTACTTTGTAATTTGGTGCAAATGCACACATTATTAATATTGTAAAAGGAAAGCAGAAACCTAACCAGGCTTCTAAAAGCTAGCCCATGTGGTCTACTGTGGTCTAGTGCATGGCAGCTAAACCTGGACCCACCATCAAAGTTATATATAAGCCCTCAAAATGAGGCCAATCCAACCAATTTTTTTTGGGTGGGTGGTTATCATGGTAAATTTGATAGGCCTGAATTTTGAGTAATCCCATCATTAATGTGGGTCCCACTTGATGAGTGGGTTTTATGGCATACTTACAACAAGGTGGGCCCCACACAGCCAACAGTGCTGAAGCACGTGAAAAAGCATATGAATACCTTGTAGAGTAAGCTTAAATAATCTACAAGAACTCCATGAGATGAACCGTCCTCAAAAGCAATTTCGCAATGATTTTCAATATTCTCTGCCACCCACGTGAGACGTCTAACTGTAAAAACAAGGAGAGAAAAAAGAAGAAGGAAGAATCATACGGTCATGATGCATCTAGATGAGACTAGTGTCCTTACACACCAGTCTAATCAAATAGGTCCATTAATTCGGCTATCCAGACCGTTGCCTTTATTCCAGATGGATGGTTCATAACCGTTGATTAGAAGTTACAAATAGATGATTAAGAGAAGAATATAACAACAGTCCAAAAAAGGGCCAATGGTATCTTTGCTAGGTTGTGCCCATGTGGAAGAATATTGGGTGATCACCAATTTTTGGTAGTCCCATCAGATCAACGGTCTGGATCAACTTACCATTGCTTTCTTGTATTTTGTTTTGATTACAAGAAAGAAATGATATTATTCAAGCTGATACAAAAAGCAAAGTGGCAAAGCTGATGAGAGAATGTGGGTTGAGGACAAAAACCAACATTTAAAAAACATGAGGACAATGATTAAGGATCAGGTCTTCCTTGGTGGGTACATGATGAGGTGATGGTGGTTTTTTCTTTTTCATCATTTTGAAGTGGGGCCCATTCATTTGTGGGGCCCATCCATATCCCCTCAACAAATGGGCATATGATACATTTAAAGTAATAGTTTATATTGAACTCCTTATAATAGGGTTTTTATTAGTTGACTAAAGTGGTTTTTAGATGAGACAAGAGCATATAGAGTTATTCTTCACTTTATTATCATTCTTTTATTTATTTATTGATTTTCTAAGTTTCAATATAACTTCTCTAGCTTTGCATTTTATTTTGAAGGAATACTAATTTTTTGATGGAGGTGGGAATGGAACAGGCTGGCAAACAGGTCAACTGGCCCGGCCGGCTTCTTAGTGAAGTTTGGGTCAAGCTAAATGGGTGAAGGGTCTGGCTAAGGTTAGAAAATTGACCCATTTAAAAAAAAGGAAAGAAATCAAAATTGTAATTATTACTTAACAGTGATTTCATTTTAAGAGCCTTTTTTGATAGAAAGTGAAATTTTGTTACAGTTCTTATATTTATTTTACTACATATCCTGTGCATGTGAATTTGGATAATAATTGCTTTTTGAAATTCAAAATTTCTTTACTATTCAGGCATTATGAAATATCTAATCATGAAAAATGTTATCCATTTTTTATTTTTTTTTCCCAACATTCAAATATACCAACTCAACTGGCTTAAAATCCAAAACAAATTAATAGATGATAAGTATAGATATATACCTTTGATGTATGTATGTTTGTATTCACTAATTGAGCGGGGTTGGCATATTTTTTGGCCCATGTTCTATTTTTAAACCCAAGCGTTGCCATGCTGGGCCGGTCGAGCCAGACCCAATTACAATTAAATGGGTCAGCCTTGACTTGATGAATATTAATTTGGTCAGGTCAGGGAAATGGAACTTGGGTCGGGTGTGGGTTAGAATTCTTGGCACATTAACAAAAGGGGTTGGGCTTGGGTCGACTTTGGCCAACCTAAACCTGATCCATTGCTAACCCTAGATCTATGCTTCTTCAAACTTCATCCTCATCAGTGAAATGCTCTTCATGTGTCAGCTTGGCTAAAGTTCTGCTATTTCCTGTGGTTTTCTCTTGAAGTTGGGCTTGGCTAAGGTTCTGTCCCAAGTCAGTGTTTCAGTGTTGATGAGTAACAGTACTCAAAACCTCAGTTGGAATCATGTAAATCCTCTTAAATCAAATCAATTAGCTGATGGTACTTCCAATTCAAGATATTAGACAAACCTTAACTATTGAGCTTTACACCATTGGAATGATATATCTAATGGTTCAAAGTACATGTTGGATCCAATCCATAGTTTAAAACTGGAAGACTTAATGTCTAAGCCAGGTCCGGTCGACTTGAAGACCAGAACGAGTCTTTACCTGATTTTATATTTAATAATTAAATTAATATTATATATACATGCCATGATATATGAGTGTAAGATCTGAACCGTCCACGTGATGTAGCACCCATGAAATTCCTACGGCCAACTTTTACCCTAATCCAATACTTTGGTGGGCCATGGAAAAAGAGTGTGTAGGAAAAAGGTACAAAGAGGTGGACCTCATGGGAAGGCTGTGTGGGCCCCACCATGATCCATGTAGGACATCCAAACATAAATCAGATGCACCTTTCTATGGTGAACCATGAGCCTAAAAATCAGGCCAATCCATTACCTAGGTGGGCCACACCACAAACAATAGTTGAGAGTGGATACCCACCAATTGAAGCTTTCATGATCATTTATAGCGCCTATTGAGATGTGATTCAGACATGTAGCCCATCCATTATGTGTGTCCCACTTGAATGAGGGGTCAAACCAAGCTTCAGCTGTATTAAAAGCTCAGATGGGCTCCACCAAGTGCTTTTAGATGTTTTAGATATGATTTCACACAATTTCAAATCCTGTGACTCGAGTTCCCTATATGGTTGATTTTTGGGATATCCCGTGACCCGAAGGGGACCTGTCAAATGCACGGTGTGGATGTCCAACAAAGTCACAATGGGGCCCACACAACTCGACCTGCAATGAGGCAGACCTAGTAGAACAATTTCCCATATATAATATAATATAAAAATAATGGAAAATTAAGAAAATAAGTAATTCGTGGCATGTTGGTCAGAGCATTGCTTCTTTCACTTGAGGCTTGGGTCCAAACCCAGTTATTACAACTACTAACCGTTTGATCATTAATCTGAACCATCCATCATGCATCATCCACCTTTGATTGCCCATCCCTCTCAAAACCAACTTCAATCGGATGATCCATTCCATCAAACCAATAGCTACAAAAGCGAATGGTTCGTATTGATTAAAAAGGCCCCATCATCAATCCAGCCGACTGTTCATCATGTGGGGGTGGACCTTTCAATACCCATCCCTCTCAAACGACTTTGACAATGATTCAAACCATCTAACTAATGGCTAGGAAAATATACAATCTTTATGATTATAGTAGATACATCTAAGCATTGACATGCGCCATTAATCAAGCAGGGCCCAACTTTAGTCTCATCCTTCCAAAAAAAAATAAAATTATTTAATGGTTTGATGGAGATAGATGAATGGGAGATAATTTTTTGGATTAGGTTATATTTTTGGTTAATATATATCTTCCCTTGGAAGACAACTCATGAATCTTGAGGAAAGATTATATTTCCATGGAAATGGTTATCAACCCCAGACCTACTCATCAAAACCACCCCTTAATAAATGATTATTAAACAACAATGAAATTTTATATTTCACAAGTCATTAGTGGACAACTATACTAAGGAAGATTTCTTTGCTGTCTTAGTCATTGGTGGGTCACTTGTCAATATGAGTATTATTATTCTTTCCTTAAGCAAGTTCTTCATTTTATAGATTGTATTTTTTTTCTCGTTTGGGTTTGCACTCTCCTTGTTTTGTAATACAATTTTAGCTTACCTTCCAAAAAAAAACATACTTCATTATTTTAAATGTTTGGATCATATGCATGTCATCATAAAAAAACAAGCATTAGAAATAAAGAACCTGAGGATAGTGTGCATATCCTCAGGTTGAGGATGTTATAAATTAACTTAAATAACATGAGTTAGATGTTCACATCAATTACATCATACTGACCCAGTCTGTTAGGTGTGGGAGAGATTACTTACTTTATGGCTTTATAGAACATAAAGTGATGATATAAACAATGTTTATGTGGAGTCCATGATATTTATTTTAAAATTAATCATGTAATATTGCATGTGTTCATCTATTATTTAACCCGTCCATCTTCTAGTGTCTCACATGTGCCACATATGCCAATTTTTCACGTGCAAACGACCATCAAGTAGATCTTTCTTTGGAAATTTTTTTTTTTCTGAGTAAAAGATTTGAAAATTGCCTAAATTTTCAAGAAAATCTTACAAAAAATTAGATGGAAGAAGCATACATAGGTTTCTACTATTCTTAGGAAAGATCACTTCCTAAGCAACAATATTTTCTTGGTTTTCGTTTTCATTTCCAGAAATTCTGTTTAGAAAGGTGGAAGACCTTGGAAATTGATTTCTATGCCAATCATAATTTTCCTATGTAAGTAAATATAGTATGCCAAATCATTTTCTAAGACTTTAAAACATGGATATTTGTTTCTTACAAAAAAAAAAAAGAGCAAAAAAGTTGAAATGTTGACTTCCATGATTATGAGATAACCTTTATCGTTAGACCGTTGACATATTAACATTGTCATGAAAAATAACATTTTAAACAAAAATAAAAATAAAAATAGAATTACCATTCTACTCAATAACTTTCCATTTCATGAGAATTTTATAAAAGCCTCATTTGTCACCCTAGTTCGGAATATCTGGATGGGCAATCTCTTGAATTCAAAATACCTTGGATTTGGAATTCATTGGTGGTGTTTAGCACCCTAGATTTGAAATGCCTTGTAATCCAAAAATAGCTATACATTTAAATTATGTAGTACATTTATAAGAGTTTGAATTTAATTACTAAATCAACTTTTATACCCCTAATTAGTGTACATATGTGATGTTTGTCATTAATAAGCTTGATGAAATATATACATTAGCAAAAAAATAAAATAAAATAAAATTGAAATTTCAAGCCTCAGATGGGCCACAAGCATATGAACACAACCGAATGACTAACCAATGTCTTTTAATCATTGGTTTAAATGGCCATGTTTGGATTGCTCGGATCATTCTATTGATGTAAGTTTAGTGATGTAGATAATCTGATTATTCAGTAATATCATTAGCAAGCCACATGTACATTAGATTAGTAGCTTAGTGACACATATGTTACACATGCAATTCTTTTGCCTTTAAAAATGAATAAAACAAGGAGATGATTGATAATCCTAGCAAGAGGGATGTATTCCAAAACTCATTAAAAGTAAGGATTTGAAATCTTCTAAATTCAAAAAACCTTCTAATCCACGCCACGCCACCAAACAACATGGTGAATTTGGAATACCCTCATATACCCTTCAATCCCACCAAATGCAAGGTGCCAAATTCCATGCCTACATTTTGGTTCTCTGTCTTTTTTTTTTTTTTTTCTCTTTTCTTTAAAGGGAAATAGTAATTCAAAAATATGGCTTTGATTCTTGATGCTATTTGCTGTCTCTTTGTAGTCCTGTGGTTGTTACTAAATGGACCTTGTGGTCATTTAGTTGATTGTATTTGGACTTTGTTATCGTTTTGGGCTTAGGTCCCTCTTGCATAAGTGGACTTTTTATACGCTTGTTGTTGCTCACATAAACATATACTTTAGAAGAAACCCCAACCACTCATCAGGTGGTCATTGTGTCTAGAAAGATGGTCCAAAAATCAGGCATGTTGGCTAATTTGTTGGGCTGAATACATATGAAAGAAATGCGCGGTCAACAAAAATTGAACATAGGTGTCAAGGGCTGAGTTAGGGCTGGTCTAGCTTTGTCAAAGCTTGGCTAGCATGTTCAACATAGGTCTGAGCCTGACTCGAAATGTTTATTCTAAGGTTGAGCTTGATTGGGGACTGAGGCTTCATTTGGAGCGGTATATTACAAAATCGTCGTTGCGAGCCCTAATGAGCTGGGTGTTGTAAACCGTCTGAACCCAAGCCCATCCCATTGATAGCCTTAGTCAATTTACATGTAGGGTGCAGCAAATGAGCTGTATACCTGATTCTTCACCTAAGGTTATAGATAGGGCTGTCAATGGGCAAGGATTTGGCTGGTATATGTGGCTTGAGGGTTGAGCCCAGGTTGTGAATAAAGGCCCATTGACACCACCGGGCCCACTTCATTTCAGGTTTTCAATGGAATTTTTGTAACATATGCCATGCATCTCGGCTCGGTCACTAGCTAACCCCAGCTCAAACTCAGCTCAGCTCGGTTCGGTCAGTAGCTTGGGCTAGTTTGAGCCGAGTTCAAGCCAAAATCAAGCATCTATAGCATTTTCACAAACACATGCACTGCACTTTCAATTTCTCGCTGTATGTAAAACAATAGTAACTGTTTACATGTATTTCATCAAACACCTTATAGGCAACATCAAAATCAAGGAAGAATGGTATTTGTTTCATATACACACATTCCTTGCCACTAGCCGACAATTCGTTGAGTCATTTCATCAAACGCTTGGTGAGCAACATCAATATTAAAGTAACCGGGTCACTGAACTAGTTCAATCTGAGTTCAATTTGAGTTGAGTCAAGCTCGGGCAAGCTTGAACTTAGTTTGAAATTTTTTCTAGCTCAAAAAATCAGCTCGACTCAACTTGAACTTAGCTTCGAACCAAGTCAAATCGAACTTTTTCGAGTCGAGTCGAGCGAACTAACCGAACTAACTCGGTTCGTATACACCCCTAGCCACGCATATATATCAAAACTCCAAAGTGATAACATTTCCACTAATTTTATTTTGCTTTTGGAGCATTCGATTAGGCAACTCTGAAAAAAGGATCTATTGCGTCCTACAATAGGTAAGAATTTGTGGAGCCCACCGTGATGTATGGGTTTTATCCATGCCGTCCATCCATTTTCTTATATCATTTTAGGTATGAACCCAAAAAGGAGGCAGATACAATGGGGATTGAACCCCCACCATTAAGAACTTCTTGGGAGCTGTAGAAGTTTTGGATCCAGCTGGCGTTTTCCTTCATCCAGATCTATATGAACTTATAAACAGTTTGAATGCAAATAAGCATCACGGTGGCCCTGGGAAGGTTTCAACGGTGGGTGTCATTATCACGATTGCTTCCTATGGTGAGGTCCACTTAAGCCATGGATCTGCTTCATTTTCGGGTTCTTACCCTGAAATAATATGGAAAAATGAATGGACGGCGCGGATAAAATCCATACATCATGGTGGGCCCCACAGAGCCCCTACTTCGATAAATTATCATCCATTGGATCTAATCGTGAACCAATTACCGTTGTGGGAATCAATCAAAATTGATGTGGATTTCTCATTAGATCAATGGCCCATGTTGTATTGTGTCATTTACATCAACGGCAATATCAATGACACATGCACACACCTAATCAGTCTACGCCATCTGGACAAGTGGGCCCCATCAATTTCTATCAAGGCGTGTGATACATGATCTTAACCATTAATCATGTATTTGATCTGGTATACAACTATAGCCCACCAAATTGAGAGTTTCATCACTGATCAATGGGCCCACTCCTAGAAACTGAAAATCAAAATGTACTCTCACCCAATTGATTAGTTTTTCATCCCTGTATATTGAGTAGTGGGGCCCACCTAATGAGCAGCCTGGATCTTACACTTTACAACACACAGAATTGGGTTTGGGCTCATGGCAGGTCCAGCCAGACTCTTTTGTGGGCTGGACTTGGACAGACCTTGGCTCGGTGCGTGGACAGCCCTAGATTTGCCTGATAAGCCCTGATTAACAGGAGGCTTGAATAAAGAAAGTGAGAATTCTGTTATTAGCAGAATGTTTGCTAATCCTCTGAGGTTGAACAATATCTGGTGGAGGGAGGAGGGACCTGAGTTTTAGACTTAAGACTCCAACTCAAACACCCTAAAATTGTGACTTACTCTAAATAGTAAACTTACTATTTATAAACTACCATGTTCTTACTAGATTTCATGGTTTTTTTGCAAAAAAATAGTAGGTGTTTAATTTGGCCAAACCATGTTATTCTCCTAACTTTTCTAAGTCATTTTCACGTTGGTCATGACTCAACTCAAAGGATCAAAAGTTATGCTTGAATTAAAATTTAATATTTATAATAAAAACGAAACTAAATGGGACTTTTGACTGTCGATCTCATAGAATCTTGCAAATTCAGCGTGGTCAACCTGATATAGCAGGGTTGGTTGGCTTAAGTAAGTTAATCCAAAATTATATATAATATGTCGAAAAACTTATCTCACAATATATATATATATATTTAAGGTTATGATAGTACGTACAAATCGTTTATGCTTCCGATTGAACCTTCTCTGGTCCATCTTTACCATGAAAGTGTCTGACCTGCTCCACATCAATGTTGAATGGTGAATTGATGGTAAGAATTAAAATAAATGGATGAGATGCAAGAGTCAGAAAGGAGAGGTGAAATAGGCAAAACCAGTTAGTTAAATTAAGCCTAATAAATACCTGGCCATGTAACTCTCTCTTGATCTCACGATTTTGAATGGTGAATTGATGGTAAGAATTAAAATAAATGGATGAGATGCAAGAGTCAGAAAGGAGAGGTGAAATAGGCAAAACCAGTTAGTTAAATTAAGCCTAATAAATACCTGGCCATGTAACTCTCTCTTGATCTCACGATTTGGACTCTCTCGATCAAATGTTGCCCTCTCTCTATTTAGTGTTGTAATTATGTTTTCATTTTCATTTTTTTAATTTTTATTATCTGCACCCCTAATATGTGGGCCACACCACATCATCTCGCCCCATCAAATCTACATGAATGAGCTCCATTAACCATATGCATGCACTATCCAAAACTACGGCCAATCTGGTTGTGTCGATTGATAACTATGGGGACCATCAGATCAACAAGGTAAGGTCCATGTTTGACCACTGCAAAACCGTTTTAAAAAAGAAAAGAATTTGTACTTGAATGCCTTATCAGTATTTTGGGCCATTTGATTTACCTTCGATGACATCGATAATTGTCGAAAATTTTCACCCCTGGTCGCTGGACAGTTTTGGTCCTGTTTCGATATCATCGAAGGACCTTAGATGATATCGAAGGCTGTCATCGAGAGACCTTCGATATCATCGAAGAGTTACGCAGATGCGATTGCGGAAACGCAGATTCTGTGGAAATTGTTTCCTATTTTGATTCTACCTTTTTCTATTCTTATATAAAGGGGTGTATGCGGGATTGAGGGTATTCTAGGGTATTTTAAGGTTTCCTTAAAGGTTTTCTAGGAGGGTTTAAGGCTATCAAAGGTGTGTGAGAGAGAGAGAGAGGAAGCTTGTGGAAGGGAGGCTATGCTCGTAGAGGTGATCTACCATATCTCAGCGCTTCCACGTCCTCGTAATCGGTGAGATCTCTCCGTTTTCTTTGTTTCTCTTATTGTTTATCCACTCCTGCGTGAGTGAAGAAGGTTGTAACATTTTACTTCATAGTGGATTGTTGATCTGGACGAGGTCCCATGGTTTTTACCTCTTTGAGGGTTTTCCACATAAAAATCTCTTATGTTGTGTGGTTTATGCTTTGATTTATTTCATTGCATTATTATTCCATAATTCTGGTTTGTTTCGGGAGGCTAGATCCTAAGGTTTTGTGCAAGGCCCCCAACAAGAGACCCCACTATGACCTCTCACTCATTGAAACTCTTTACGATATCTAAAATTATGGAAGGTGGCACATCAAGGATGATCAGCCTCAATGGTTCTAGCTGGACCATATGGAAGGCTAAGATGGAGGACTTATTGCAAGGACCTATATTCTCCAATTTTAGGCATATTAGCAAAATTCAAGGATATGTCTGATGATGATTGGAAGAAGATAGACCGGAAGGCGGTGGGATTTATTAGACAATGGTTGGACGATTCCGTATTCCACCATGTGTCTACGGAGACCTCAGTCACTAACGTATGGCTGAAATTGGAAGGGCTATATGAGAGGAAGACAGGCGGTAATAAGATTTTTCTGATAAGGCGACTTATGAATCTCAAGTTTAAATATGGTGGTTCTGTGGCCGAGCACATGAATGAGGTCAACAATATAGTGAACCAATTCTCCACTATGAAAATGGTCCTGGATGATGAATTGCAGGCTTTGCTATTGCTTAGTTCATTGCCTAATAATTAGGAGACATTGGTGGTGTCTCTAAATAACTCCACGCTAGACGAAAAGATTTTCATGGAACAGGTAACCAGTTGTCTCTTCAATGAGGAGACAAGGAGGAAGTCTCAGGGGTCTGCTCAACAAGAAGCCCTTGTGACACAGGAATAGGGGAGAGGAAAGAACAAGAAGGGCGGGAAGGCCCAAAATAAATTAAGAGACAAGTCGAGTAATAGAAAAGATATTGAATACTGAATTGTGGCAAGAAGGGCCACTACAAGCATGAATGTCGTGGTAAAAAGAACGACAAGAAAGGAAAAGGTAAAGAGAAGGAAGATGAATCAAATTCCACTGCGGTCGCTTCAGATGGCGACATTGTAGTTATTCTTTCAGCAGATCATGATGTTTGTCTCACAGCTACGAGTCATGACACCGACTAGGTGATAGACTCAAGAGCCTCGTTTCATGCGACTCCACGCAGGGACTTCTTCACAAGCTACAAGTCAGATGACTTTGGGACTGTGAAGATGAGACATTTTGGCGTATCGAAGATTGTAAGGGTCGGTGATATTTGTGTGAAGACCGATGTGGGTTGCACATTGGTTCTCAGGGATGTGAGGCATATCCCAGACCTTCGCCTCAACTTGATGTCGACGGGAAGGTTGGATGATGATGGCTATGAAAGCCGGTTTGCTGGTGGGCGCTGGAAGCTCATCAAGGGTTCGTTGATCGCAGCCAGAGGAAAGAAGTGTTGCACCCTTTACAAGGCAAGTGTCAGTGTGTGCAAGGGTGGGTTGAACGCAGCGGAAGATTCAGCTATTGACATGTGGCACAGGCGTCTAGGCCACATGAGTGAAAAAGGGCTTCAGGTACTAGCAAAGAAGCGACTCCTTCCAGACGTGACAGGTACACCTCTCAAAACCTGTATTGATTATTTATCAGGGAAACAACATAGAGTTTCATTTATTAAAACTGCTTCTCATGTTAATAAAGTGCATGCATTAGATTTGGTTTATTCTGATGTTTGTGGTCCTATGAGGACAAAAACCTTAGGTGGGGCATTGTATTTTGTTACTTTTATAGATGATGCATCTAGGAGGGTTTGGGTTTATGCTTTGAAATCCAAGGACGAGGTCTTTGGTGTGTTTAAATTGTTTCATGCTATGGTTGAGAGAGAGACAAGTAGATCATTGAAGTGCATCCGCACTGACAATGGTGGTGAATACATTGGCGACTTTCATGAGTATTGTAAGTCCCTGGGTATACGGCATGAACAGACGGTTCCCAAGACCCCCCAGCATAATGGTGTAGCTGAGCGAATGAATCGCACTATTGTTGAGAGAATCGGATGCATGTTATCCCATGCGAAGTTGCCCAAGATGTTCGGGAGAAGCAATGCATATGGCGGTGTATCCGATAAATAGGTCTCCATCGGCCCGTTAAATGGAGAAGTGCACGAGAAGGTGTGGGTGGATATGATCAATCGTCATCATCTCGGGGTGTTTAGATGCAGGGCATTCGTTCACGTACCAAAGGACGAGAGGTCCAAGCTCGATATGAAGATCAGACAGTGTGTGTTCTTGGGGTACGGAGATGAAAAGTTCGGCTACAGATTGTGGAATCCGACCGAGAAGAAGCTCGTCAGGAGCAGAGATGTGGTTTTCTTTGAAGATCAGTATATAGAAGACATTTGTAAGCCAGAGAAGAACCAGCCTAGTTTAGGTGAGATAGAGGATATAGATCCGGTTATTCCTCCCATGGTGCCTGATGATGGGGGAGTACAACAAGGTGCAGAGGACGAGGGAGTTCCTACAGAAGATGGACCGAGGAAGCAGCCCCCACCTGATCCACCTGTTGAGCCACAGGTGAGGAGGTCATCTAGGGATAGACAACCGTCCAAGAGGTACTCGCCACATGAGTACATTATGCTCACTGATGGGGGAGAGCTAGAAGATTATTCTGAGGCCCTAGCCGACGAGCATAAGGGGGAGTGGTTGAAAGCTATGCAAGAGGAGATGAGATCCTTGCATAAGAACCACACCTATGATATGGTGAAATGGATACTGCAGTATCTAAGAGGCTCATCCAGGTTGAGCCTATGCTATGGTGACGAAAAACCTATGTTAGAGGGCTACACAGATGCAGATATGGCAGGTGACATAGACTCCAGGAAGTCTACATCGGGGTTCATGTTCACGTTTGCAGGGGGAGCGGTTTCTTAGCAGAGCAAGCTATAGAAGGTCGTAGCATTGTCGACAACAGAGGCCGAGTACATTGTAGTCACAGAGGCATGTAAAGAGATGCTTTGGATGAAGAGGTTCCTACAGGAACTTAGCCTGAAGTAGGAGCAGCACGTGGTCTATTGCGATAGTCAAAGTGCTATACACTTGAGCAAGAATCCAAGTCAGCACTCCAAGTCGAAGCACATAGAGATTCGGTATCACTGGATCAGGGATACTTTGGAATAAAAGGTGTTACAGCTTGAGAAGGTCCATACGGACGATAATGGGTCAGACATGATGACCAAGGCTTTGCTTAAGGGCAAGTTTGAGGTTTGTAGAAACCAGGCTGGCTTCAAGAAGGTGAATTTCTCCTAAGTCAAAAAGGGGAAGATTTGATAGAAATTTTCTCCTCATTGCTAGGTTCGATAAAATCGAACCAGTTTCGATATCATCAATAATTGTTGGGATTTTCACCGCTGGTCGTTAGACAGTTTTGGTCCTATTCGACATCATTGAAAGACCTTATATGATATCGAAGGTTGTCATCGAAGGATGCTCGATGGCATCGATAATTGTCAAAAATTTCACCCCTAGTTGCTGGACAGTTTTGGTCCATAAGTTCCCGCGATCTTCTGGTCGAATTTCGACAACCTTCGACCCTTAACCGGTATTTGCGCATGACTTGATTCACAGGCCATCAACCCGAGTCGACTCAACCCAAGACTTGTACTCCTGCGACCGCGCCGTCGCCGCGTCTCGCGCGCCAATCCGATACTCTGGTTAGGAGATGTGGGCTAGTGTTCGGTGCAAGAAAAACGCTGCACATGCGAATTCCGATAGAATCTCTACGAGATGTCACTTCAATTAATTAATTAATCCATCCCATCATGTCAAGTATATGTCAAGTACACCATCACCTCTCACCCTTCCCCAAGCAACCCCAAAGTCAAAAAGTTCTTACACCACCCATGCCTTTCTTACACCAAGCTACCACAAAAGTCAAAAAAGGTCTTACACACTCATCCCTCTCTCTCTCATCCATCACTCCATCACACATCACCTCTCTTTACAATACTCTTTCTCTCATTCTCAAACTCACTTTCCCAAGCAAGAAAAAAATTCACACGTCCAAGCCTCTCCAAGCCCTCCCAAGCAACAAGTGTGGCCCACCTTTCCTACCCTTTCATCTCCCATCTCAACCATCCAAACTCCATCTCCTCCATTAAGATCAAAGCTAAGGAGCAAAGGAAGCCAAGGGAGCAAGAAGATCGAACGGTGGGTGCTTCATAGGCTTAGATTTGCATGTTTTTAAGATGGGCCAAGTGAGGCCTACCGATTGATGGTATGGATCTCACTTTGGACCCTAGGTGTGGCCGATGGCCCACCTTGATCCTCATATCATTCCATGATGGGGCCATTCTCCATGGACCCCATCATGATGTTTACCTTTCTAATTTGAAAATGGGTCATCTAGACCGTCTATTTTTGTGGAGAAGGAATCTCCACCGTTGGACTCTTCTTTATTTAATGGGCCCACATATAATGGGACCCACTTGAAGTATAATTGATTGCAATGGAGGGCCCATAGTGTCGGGGTCCCTCCATCACATGCATGTCCCACTCTCTTTCCCTCTCTCTCTCTCCCTCTTTTTTTTCTATTTTTTTTATAAGTGATGATGATGTGGTTGTGTGGCCCACCTTGATTGGATGGTCCCCACCATGAGGTATGTATTTTATCCAAAACAATTAGAAGTGGGGCCCACCTTATATGTGTAGTACCCACACCATCCATCATTTGGTGGCCCACCTAAGTAGGGCCCACCTTTTTCACTTGGAAAGCCCAAACCGTCCAGCGCTGGACAAAAAGGGAAAACACAAGTATTAGCTTGTTTCCAAGCTTATGGGGGTGGTCCATTCATATAAGCCCCACCTTGAGGTATGTATTCAATCCACACCGTCCATTCCTTTCCAAAGCTCATTTTAGGCGTTGAGCCGAAAAATGGGGCCAATCCAACTTTCAGGCGGGCCATAGCATAGTAAACAGTGTATTTATCGTTGAAACACCCTCCAATGTTTCTATACACCGAAATATGCTCAATATTGGGCTTATTTTGCTTGTCTTGAGCCATAGGGGGCCATTGGACGGGGTGGATTCACCTAACGTGGACCCCACATGTGAAATACTGTGGAAAAATAAAATAAATAAATAAATAAAAGATGCAGTAGCTGCGCTACTACTGTCAGAAGGCAGCAGGTGCTGCCTGCGCACTAGCGGACGGGCAGACTGGTAGCAGCCCACGGGCCCAGCCGTGGGCCCCACCATGATGTATATCTATCATCCAACCCGTTCATTGGGTGGGCCACTCCCTGAAGTGGACCCACTCCAAAAATCAGCCTGATCTAGAGCTCAGTTGGCCCACACCGTAGGAAACAGTGGGATTGAGTGGCTGCCATTGAAACCCATTTTTTTGGGTCCACAGAAGTTTTAAATCAATGTGAAAATTGTTTTTCATATTCAGCCAGGTCTGTGGGACCCCATCAATGACTTGGATGGCAGATACACGTTATGGTGGTCCACACGTGTGGACCCCACCATGAAGTAAGTGTTTTATCTACCCCGCCCGCCCCTGTACACGGCTACGTCCGTGCATCATGGGGTTAGCGTGGGGTGCAGCACGATGTATGTATCCACACCGTCCACTGTTTATAGTTTTATGATTCATGATCATACACATTATATGTATGCTTGATATGAGAAGTGACTAATCATAGCATATGCCTTTGGGTAGATTGTTTAGGGACTCCCGGATAGGCGGTATTGCCCTACATGAGCGCACGATACGCACAGGATTGTTGGATGACTGGATAGGGTGATTCATGCATTCGCATTATGTGATATGGTACTGTACGCCTTAGTGACATCAGGGCCGTATCCTCCACATGCGTATCGTGGTTGGCAGCATTGGATACCGAAAATCTTATTCTATATGGGGTGCTATAGATATCCCTGGGTGAAAGTCCTTAAACCCTTATGGTACCAAGAGGCTGCTCCAACGTCTAGACCGAGTGGGTGCATAAGCGCCGATTGCTGATTACTAGACGGTCGCGCTTTCCACTATGTCATGGTCGGTTGGAAGGGGGTGCAGCCTTACCCACCTGAGAGGAGGGGGCAAAGCTAGGCTGAGTTTGACCAGCTCGAGGAATGGGTCCGCTATTGATGAGTCGAGCCCGATATTGGCAGGCGGATAGTGAGATCTCTTACACTCACCTTATTACGTGCGATGGGGCAACAATCTAGTTTGGAGTGCACTAGACCCCGGTGATATTCCAGAGTTGAGCTATATTGATATGTGGACTTAGATGAGGATTTGCAAGCTTGAGTTGCATTTCACACTGCATGGCCTTGGTATGGCCGACATCATTCATGCCTTGCACCGCATGGCCTTGGTACGACTAATAGCATTCATGGATTCATCAACATATTCCGCATTACTCTGATACTGCATAATTGTATTACTACCTTACGCACACACTTACACCACCCTCTAAGCTTTCCATAAGCTTATGCACGACCGTTGTGTGCAGGTGACATTAGCTCACAGCAGCACTGAGGCAGGAGCGCTTAGCAGATCATTTTGTAGTTTTTGTTCATCATCATTGTATTTCCCTTTATACTCATTGTACTTGTAAAGTTTTTGATCATAGTAGAAATGTGATGGAGTTTTTGGTTGTTGTTGTGGGTTATACTTGTGGTTATGCTTATTACGAATCAAACTGATATTGAAAATCCTCCTCGTAGCATCCCAGGATCGGAACCTGGCGAATGGGCGCCGGGAGCCGAGAATGGGGTTCTACGGAGGTTGTCGGTGCCAGATTCGATGATGGAGAATTTTGTGAGTCCGGTTTCTGAGTTTAGGGCATGACAGAAGTTGGTATCAGAGCATAACTCGGGAATAATAAAAATTAACATTACATGTCTGCTATGAATGATTAAGTCCCGAAGTTTGGATAGCTTAGCGATCTTCCGTTACAGGCCCTTAACGAGCGTGCCTTCGAGAGTTTTCAAAGTTGATAGGCGTCTTTACTCTTTCCTGTAGGACATGCCATGTAGGAGAGTGACTTAATTGACTCCCGCACCACCACCTACGACTTAAGCTCCCCCACTTGCGGCTCCCGCCCTACCACCTATGATCCCCACTCCACCACCAGAGATTCTTACTGCTTAGCCTATGGATGCAGCTCCTCCACCAGAGACCGACGTGGATCCGACCGTATCTGTGAGTGCCTCTCAGTTACAGTAGATGTTACAGGCTGTGACGGCCGCACTTTAGGGGCAGGGCAAGCACCTAGTTGTTTCACCTACACAGGCCGAGCAGGAGCGCGCGAGTGCCCTCCTTCGAGAGTTTCGACGGCTCGATCCCCCGCGTTTCCAGGGTGAGCCAGACCCGACGGTAGCTGAGAGATGGCGCGCAGATGTGGAGAAGATATTCGATACGATGGGATGTACGACTGAGCGGCGAATCTGATTAGCAGTATTTCTCCTCCATGGTGAGGCTAAGCATTGGTGGACATCAGTCTCACAAGCAGCAGGTGTCGATTTTGCATGGACCTGGGAGAATTTTGTGGATCAGTTTGACCGACAGTACTTTCCTGATCACATCCGACGATAGCGAGCGTTGGAGTTCGAGGCCTTGGTGCAGGGTGATATGACAGTCGCTCAGTATGCGGCTCGTTTTGCAGCATTGTCCAGATTTGCACCATACTTGGTGGATGATGAGGAGCGGAGGGCCCGCCGATTCAAGGACGGCTTGCGTTACTGTCTTCGAGGCCGTGTCATTAGGCATGAGCTCCCGACTTTCGAGGGAGTGGTACGGAAGGCCCAAATTTTTGAGGCTGAGTGAGCCGGTTCTCAGTTTGATCGCTGTCAGAGGAGAGACCGAAAGAGGCAGGCTCCTTCCAATGATTCCCAGCAGGGTCGACCACAGTAGAGGCGCACAGGTCGCCCAGCCTTCCGAGCGCCAGCAACACCTCCGAGACAGTTCACCGGCTCTTGTTTTAGGTACGGTGCGACGGGGCACCGTATGTGGGAGTGCCCCCGCCCTCAGCAGCAGAGAGGATAGCAGAGACCCCCACAGCAGCAGCCACATCAGCCCCCACCACCGAGGCTACCTCAGCAGTAGCATCAGCACCAGCCTCCGAGACTGCAGCAGCAGAGGCAGCAGTTTCGACCACCTCAGCGACAGCAGCAGCACGCTCAGAGGGGACAGGCGCCTCCCCAGCCGGCTCAGGCTAGGTTTTATGCGGCTTAGCAGGACCGGCAGTCATCCGGAGGAGTTGTCGAGGGTATACTTTTAGTATCTGCATGCATTGCACATGTGTTATTTAATTCTGGTGCATCGCATTCTTTTGTGGCTGAGAGTTTTTGCTGATCGACTGGTTTGCCATTGGAGTCTGCTCATGAGGGCTTGTCAGTATCGACTCCCTTGGAAAAGACTGTAGTGTTGGGCCAATTTTGTTCATCTTGCTCCGTTCTGATTGGGGATATCTTTTTGCCTGCCGATCTGTTTGCATTGCCGATGTCTGAGTTCAACGTTATCCTAGGCATGGATTGGCTTGCCGAGTACCACGCCATATTAGACTGCTCCGCAAGGACAGTCATGTTCTGTATACTAGGCTTGCCGCAGTTTCAGTTCGTTGCAGAGCCTTGGGGAGAGCCATTATCTTGCTTGATGTCCTACGCCGTTGAGGAGCCAGTTGCCGCTTGTATTGATCAGTTGCCCGTGGTTTGCGATTTTTTCGACGTGTTCCAGGAGATTCCGGGATTATCGCCTCACCGACACACCGAGTTTCAGATTGATCTCGTTCCCGGTACCGCGCCTATTTCGAAGGCCCCGTATCGTATGACACCTTTGGAGTTGCGGGAACTGCAGAAGCAGTTGGACGAGTTACGCAAGTTGGGCTTTATCCGTCCGAGCAGTTCACCGTGGGGAGCATTGGTACTCTTCGTGAAGAAGAAGGATGGCTCGTTGAGGCTCTGCGTAGACTACCATGAGCTCAACAAGGTCACGATCAAGAACAAGTACCCGCTCCCGAGGATTGATGATTTGTTTGATCAGCTGCCGGGTGCACAGTTCTTTTTGAAGATTGACTTGCATTCCGATTATCATCAGATTCGGGTCTGAGAGGAGGACATTCCAAAGACAACATTCAGGACGCGTTATGATCATTTCGAGTTTCAAGTCATGTCCTTTAGATTGACTACTGCGCCCGTAGTGTTCATGCAGTTGATGAACGAGGTCTTCCACCCTTATCTCGATCAGTTTGTTGTAGTCTTCATCGACGACATTCTGATCGAGGACCCGTGAGGAGCACGAGTAATATTTGGAGGTTATGTTGTAGACCCTCCGCGCACACCAGCTGTATGCGAAGCTGGAGAAGTGCGAGTTTTGGCAGAAGGAGGTGAAGTTCCTCGGTCACGTGTTGTCGAGGGAGGGCGTCGTAGTGGACCCCTCGAAGTTTGAGGTAGTGCGTCAGTGGGGCCAGCCCACGACTGCGTTCGAGATCCGCAGTTTCCTTAGTTTAGTGGGCTATTACCGGCATTTCATTGAGGGCTTCTCTTGTATTGCAGCCCCGCTGACCAGGTTGACTCGGAAGAGCGTGGAGTTTATTTGGAGTGACGCCTGCGAGCTAACATTTATAGAGTCAAAGGACCGCCTCATGTCCACTCCTGTCCTCACTCTTCCCTCTGGGAGTGATGGATTTATTGTATTTACCGATGCTTCACATGTTGGTTTGGGTGCTGTTTTGATGCAGCACGGGAAACCAGTGGCTTTCGCGTCTCGTCAGCTTAAGGTCCATGAGCTGAACTACCCCACACATGATTTAGAGTGGGCTGCAGTTGTCTTCGCACGAAGGTGTGGAGACACTATTTCTATAGAGTTTCGAGCTCTTTTCGACCACAAGAGCTTGAAGTACCTCTTCTCACGATCCGAGTTGAACATGAGGCGAGACGCTGGATGGAGCTCTGAAGAACTACGATTTCGATCTCCGGTACCACTCGGGTAAGGCGAATGTGGCGGCGGATGCCCTTAGCCGTCAACCACGAGGCCTGGTAGCGCATATGATGATTCGGGGAGTGGAGGATGGTCGAAGGATATAGCGAGTACGACTTTGAGTTTGGCTTGCAGATTCTATTGTGAGTTATTGAGCCTGTCGATTCAACCCTCTCTTGTCGCAAGGGTGATCGAGGCTCGGCAGAGACGAGTTATTACAGGATTACCGAGCAGAGGCAACATCTGAGGGTTAGGTAGATTGGCAGATTGGTACAGATGGTGGACTTTGCTTTAGAGGCCGATTATGTGTCCCGGATATTCCTGAGTTACGTAGAGATCTTATGATCGAGGCAAATCGATCGCAGTTTTCTATCCACCCTGGCTCGACGGAGATATACCGTGACATAAGGCGACAGTATTTTTGGGGGGGATGAAGTGTCAGATCGCCAGTTTTGTGGCTGAGTGCGACACGTGCCAGCGTGTTAAGGCCGATCATTAGAGAACCCCTGGTCTATTGCAGCCGTTGAGTGTCCCGATGTGGAAGTGGGAGCACATGTCGACAGATTTCATTATGGGCTTGCCGAGGACTCAGCGCAGTCATGACGCCATCTGGGTTGTCATTGATCGTCTGACGAAGTCGGTGCATTTTCTTTTGATTCGTGCGACTTGGCCTTTAGACCGGCTTACGAGATTATTCATCGAGGATATTGTGAGGCTGCATGGCGTACCAGTCTCGATCATTTCTAATCGAGACTCAAGGTTCATGTCTTAGTTTTGGGAGAGCTTCCAGAGAGCGATGAGGACTGATTTGCAGCTCAACGACGCGTATCATTTGCAGACCGATGGCCAGACCGAGAGGGTCAACCAAATCCTTGAGGATATGCTTCGAGCTTGCGTGATTGATTTCGAGGATAACTAGGATGAGCATCTGCCATTAGCTGAGTTCGCATATAACAACAACTATCAGGCGACCATCGACATGGCTCCTTTTGAGGCACTATATGGCAGACCATGCAAATCACTGAGTTGTTAGACCGAGGTTGGGGAGTGCCATCTCCTAGGTCCCGTGCTTGTGCAGGAGACGTCAGAGGCTATTGATATCATCAGGCAGAGGATGCGCATAGCTAAGAGCCGGCAGAAGAGTTTTGCTGATCGTCGGCGTCGTCCCTTGGAGTTTGATGTAGGGGACCATGTGTATCTCAAGGTCTCATCCATGAAGGGCGTAGTTCGATTTGGAGTGAAGGGCAAGCTTGCCTCGAGATTCATAGGACCTTTTGAGATTACTGGGCGCATTGGCACCGTGGCCTATCGGCTTTCCTTGTCATCTCAGTTGTCTGGCGTCCACAACGTTTTTCATGTCTCTATGTTGAGGAAGTGTGGGTCAGACATCGTTCCTGTTATTGATTGGCAGCCGTAAGAGGTTCGGGAGGACGCTTCCTACATTGAGCAGCCAGTCCGTATACTTGATCGGAAGGAGTAGGTCCTCCGAACCAAGGTCATTCCGTTGGTGAAGATTCGGTGGGGTCACCATTCTGTCAAGGAGGCTTCTTGGGAGCACGAGGCTGAGATTCAAGAGCGCTATCCCCATTTCTTTAATGATTGATTATGTGTTGTATCTTGTATGATGTCTCTAATTTTATATAGTGATGTTATGTTTCTTCTCCCTCATGAGTTATGTCTAGTTGCGATGATTGTGTAAATTTTGAGGATGAAATTTTTATTAGGAGGGGATAGCTGTAAGCCCCGTCTCCTATACCGTACCGTTCCGTAGACTTCCACGGTCTTTCCGGTCGAATTTCGGTAACCTTCGACTCTTAACTGGTATTTGCGCACGACCCTGATTCATAGGCTGTCAACCTGAGTCGCCTCAACCCAAGACTTGTATCCTAGCGACCGCGCCGTCACCGCAGTTCCGATGCCGCGACTCGCGCGCCGATCTGATACTCTGGCCAGGAGATGTGGGCCAGCGTTCGGTGCGAGGAAAACGCCACGCGTGCGAATTTTGAGAGAATCTCTACGAGATGTCACTTCAATTAATCAATCAATCCATCCCATCATGTCAAGTACATGTCAATTACACCATCACCTCTCACCCTTCCCCAAGCAACCCCAAAGTCAAAAAGTTGTTACACCACCCACGCCTTTCTTACACCAAGATACCACAAAAGTTAAAAAAGGTCTTACACACTCATCCATCTCTCTCCCATCCATCACTCCATCACACATCACCTCCTTTACAATACTCTTTCTCTCATTCTCAAACTCACTTTCCCAAGCAAGAAAAAAATTCACACGTCCAAGGCTCTCCAAGCCCTCCCAAGCAACAAGTGTGGCACACCTTTCCTACCCTTTCATCTCCCATCTCAACCATCCAAACTCCATATCCTCTATTAAGATCGAAGCTAAGGAGCAAAGGAAGCCAAGGGAGCAAGAAGATCGAAGTGAGGCTTACCGATTAGATTTGCATGTTTTTAAGATGGGCCAAGTGAGGCCTATCGATTGATGGTATGAATTTCACCTTGGACCCTAGGTGTGGCCGATGACCCACCTTGATCCTCATATCACTCCATGATGGGGCCATTCTCCATGGACCCCATCATGATGTTTACCTTCTAATTTGAAAATGCGTCATCTAGACCGTCTATTTTCGTGGAGAACGAATCTCCACCGTTGGATTCATTTTTTTATTTAATGGGCCCACATATAATGGGATCCACTTGATGTATGATTGATTGCAATGGAGGGCCCATAGTGTCGGGGTCCCTCTATCACACGCGTGTCCCACTCTCTTTCCCTCTCTCTCTCTCTCTCCCTCTTTTTTTCTATTTTTTATATGTGATGATGATGTGGTTGTGTGGCTCACCTGGATTGGATGGTCCCCACCATGAGGTATGTATTTTATCCAAAACATTTAGAAGTGGGGCCCACCTTATATGTGTAGTACCCACACCATCCATCATTTGGTGGCCCACCTAAGTAGGGCCCACCCCAAGGCATGTGCAATGCCAAACCGTCCAAAAGGGAAAACACAAGTATTAGCTTATTTCCAAGCTTATGGGGGTGGTCCATTCATATAAGCCCCACCTCGAGGTATGTATTCAATCCACACGTCCATTCCTTTCTCAAGCTCATTTTAGGCGTTGAGCCGAAAGATGGGGCCAATTTAACTTTCAGGCGGGCCATAGCATAGTAAACAGTGTATTTATCATTGAAACACCTTCCAATGTTTCTATACACCGAAATATGCTCAATATTGGGCTTATTTTGCTTGTCTTGAGCCATAGGGGGCCATTGGACGGGGTGGATTCACCTAACGTGGACCCCACATGTGAAATACCGTGGAAAAATAAAATAAATAAATAAATAAAAGATGCAGTAGCTACGCTGCTGCTGTCAGAAGGCAGCAGGTGCTGCTTGCGCACTATCGGAAGGGCGGATGGGGAGCAGCCCACGGGCCCAGCCGTGGGCCCCACCATGATGTATATCTGTCATCCAACCCTTTCATTGGGTTGGCCACTACATGAAGTGGACCCACTCCAAAAATCAGCCTGATCTAGAGCTCAGTTGGCCCACATCGTAGGAAACAGTGGGATTGAGTGGCTGCCATTGAAACCCATTTTTTTGGGTCCATAGAAGTTTTAAATCAATATGAAAATTGTTTTTCCTATTCAGCCAGGTCTCTGGGACCCCATCAATGACTTGGATGGTAGATACACGTTATGGTGGGCCACACATGTGGACCCCACCATGAAGTAAGTGTTTTATCTACCCCGCCCGCCCCCCTGTACACAGCTGCTTCCGTGCAGCATGAGGGTAGCATGGGGTACAGCGCAATGTATGTATCCACACCGTCTACTGTTTGGACGGTGGGGCCCACCATGATGCATGTGTTACATCCCAAGCCGTCCTACCCTTTTAAAAGCCCATTTTAAGGCTTGAGACTATAAATAAGGCAGATTTATTTATCAAGTGGACCACGCAACACTGTGAGCATTGAACGCCTACCATTGAAATCCCTTGGTATCATAGGAATTCTGGATCAACATGAAATCTGTTTTCCCTCTTAATTCGGGTCCATGTGACCTTATGATCAGATTAAATGAGAAATGAATGTTATGGTGGGCCTAGGGAATTTTTTTAATGGTGGAAATCATTGTCTCCACTCATAGTTCGGTGTGGCCCACTTGATATGCATGAGGCCTATTGGTGTGGCCCACTTGATGTACATATAGCCCATGTGATGTGGCCCACTCGCCATATGAGGGCTCACTCTAATGTATATAAGGCCCATTGTAGGAGGCCTACCTTGATGTATTGGTGGCCCGTTGTTGAGGCCCACCTTGATATTTATAAGGCCCATTTGAGGAGGCCCATCTTGAAGTAAGTTATGGCCCATCCGTTGAGGACCACCTTGATATATATGAGGCCCGTTTGATGTATTGGAGGCTCATGGGTCGAGGCCCAATGGGATGTACATAGGGCTCAATGCGAGGAAGGTGCACCCGATGTAATGTGCGATTTCACTATCATGCGGGTAATGATGTTTATGACGGTCGTACCTTGGGAGCAATGTTGGTTTGACTCCACATTGTAAGAATAATGTTGGTTAAATGTCCGCATTATAATTCTCCCTAGGGCCCATTATTAGGCCCATACTTGTAGGTCGTCTAGGCCCATCTTCGTTATGAATAGCATCCATCACCATATAACATGTTTAGTATAGTTCCATGATTCATGATCATACGCATCATATGTATGCTTGATATGAGAAGTGACTGATCATAGCATATGCCTTCGGGCAGATTGTTTAGGGGCTCCCGAATGAGCGGTGTTGCCCTACATAAGTGCACGATACGCGTAGGATTGCTGCATGATTGGATAGTGTGATTCATGCATTCGCATTATGTGATATGGTACTGTACGCCTTAGTGACATCAGGGCCGTATCCTCCACAGGCGTATCGTGGATGGCAGGATTGGATACCGAAAATCTTGTTCTACATGGGATGCTATAGATATCCCTGGGTGAAAGTCCTTAAACCCTTATGGTACCAGGAGGTTGCTTCAACGTCTAGACCGAGTGGGTGCATGAGCGTCGAGTGCCGATTACCAGAAGACCGCGCTTTTCATTGTGTCATGGTCGGCTGGAAGGGAGTGCGGCCTTACCCGCCCGAGAGGAGGGGGCAAAACTAGGCTGAGTTTGACCAACTTGAAGAATGGGTCCGCTATCGATGAGCCGAGCCTGATATTGGCAGGCAGATAGTGAGGTCTCTTCCACTCGCCTTATTGCACGTGATGTGGCGGCAATCTGGTTTGGAGTGTACTAGACCCTGGTGATATTTCAGAGTTGAGCTGTATTGATATGTGGACTTAGATGAGGATTCACATACTTGAGTTGCATTTCGCACCGCATGGCTTTGGTATGTCCGACATCATTCATGCCTTACACCGCATGGCCTTAGTACGGCTAATAGCATTCATGGATTCATCAACATATTCCGCATTACTCTGATACTGCATAATTGTATTACTACCTTACGCACACACTTACACCACCCTCTAAGCTTTCTATAAGCTTATGCACGACCGTTGCGTGCAGGTGACGTTGGACCGCAGCAGCGCTGAGGCAGGAGCGCTTTGCAGATCATCTTGGAGCTTTTTGTTCATTATCATTGTATTTCCCTTTATGCTCATTGTACTTGTAAAGTTTTTGATCATAGTGAAAATGTGATGGAGTTTTTGGTTGTTGTTTGTGGGTTATGCCTTTGGTTATACTTATTACGAATCAAACTGATGTTGAAAATCCTCCTCGTAGCATCCCAGGATCGGAACCTGGCGAATGGGCGCTAGGAGCCGAGAATGGGGTTCTACGGAGGCTGTCGGTGCCGGATTCGGCGATCGAAAATTTTGTGAGCCCGGTTTTCGAGTTTGGGGCGTGACATCCTAACTGACACAGGTAGGGATGTGATAAGGTCGATCATCGTCTTCCTCAGGGGATATCTACTCTCATCGAGAGACCTTCGATATCATCGAAGAGTTACACAGATGCGATTGCGAAAACACAGATTCTGTTGAATTTATTTCCTATTTTGATTATACCTCTTTCTATTCTTATATAAAGATGTGTATGTGGGATTGGGGTGTATTCCAAGGTATTCTAAGGTTTCCTAAAGGTTTTTTAGGAGGACTTAAGGTTATCAAAAGTGTGAGAGAGAGAGAGAGAAAGGAAGCTTGTGGAAGGGAGGCTATGCTCGTAGAGGTGATTTACCATATCTCAGTGCTTCCACGTCCTCGTAATCGGTGATATCTCTCTGTTTTTTTTGTTTCTCTTATTGTTTATCCACTCCTATGTCAGTGAAGAAGATTGTAACGTTTTACATCATAGTGGATTATTGATCTGGATAAGGTCTCGTGGTTTTTACCTCTTTGAGGGTTTTTCACGTAAAATTCTCTTGTGTTGTGTAGTTTATACTTTGATTTATTTCATTGCATTATTAGTCCATAATTCTGAATCGTTTTGGAAGGCTAGATCCTAAGGTTTTGTGCAAGGCCCCCAACAATTAGAGCTGCTTGAGTATGGGGACCATCAGATCAACAAGGTAAGGTCCATGTTTGACCACTCCAAAACCGTTTAAAAAAAGAAAAGAATTTGTACTTGAATGCCTTATCAGTATTTTGGGCCATTTGATTTATGGGGCCCATTTTTGGAAGGTGATCAAAACCAACTTGTGCAAGCTTTACAATTTAACCCTGCCGATCTAAGGGGCCTAGTTACATTTACATTAGAGGACATGAATATATACCCATTAAATATCCCACATTTATTCATCTGCTTATTAAATATCCAGTAAAATTTTCTTATTAGATGAGCAACATGATGACACAGGAAAGGACGTGTAGAGGTGGAGCAATGTTTTCCTCAGGTGGATAACGATTTTGAATCCTTGGAACTTCCCTGGACTCCTCACAAAGATGCCTCAAATCCATGAGAAGAGATAGAAAATAGAAAATATTTCTAATAAACTTCGTAATAATTTGATCGATTTTGAAAATTGAGCTTACAACCGCTTAGATAATAAGATCAACCCTATAGGAAGAAGTCTTGGAATCAAACTATAAATAAAACTCCTAGAAATCATGACTTACTATAAATAGTAAACTTACTATTTATATACGGCCGTGATTTCTACTAGCGCACATGGTTTTTGGCCAAAAATAGTAAGTGTCCTATTTGGACAGAACCATGATGTTCCCCTAACTATTCTAGGCACTTTTCATGTTGGGCTCAACTCCTAAAGCCCAACGGATGAAGAGTTATACTCAAACTAAAACTTACTATAAATAGTAAAAATGAAATTAAAACAGAAATTCGACTGTTGATCTGATGGTATTTCACAAATTTGGCATGCGCAACCTTGCATAGCTAGGTTAGGTGGTTAAAGTAGCTTGTCCTACCCCAAAATCATATATGGCACACCAGATAACTCATTCCGGTTTGCGAGATACGCCTGTTTTAGGTTTCGATGGTTCGGATCACCTTTGTCTCTAATTGGGCCTTTTCTGGTCCATCTTGGCCATGAAATTATCCACTACCCTCTATACATCAGTCCCCTCCACTTCAAAAGAACTCGTCCTATTTCGTTTTATGGTACTCGGTCAGGTCTGCGATGTTGAAAGTACGCGAGATCTCCATGTCATCCGGAAGATCAACAACGTACGCGTTGTCATTAATCTTTCGGAGGATCGGTACCGGTCCAATCTTCTTGTTTTTCCATTTGTTGTATGTCTTAGTCGAAAATCTCTCCTTACGTAAATGGACCATAAATTAGTCGCCCACCTCGAACACATTTTGTCGCCGATGCTTGTCGGCCTACTCCTTATACTTGTCGTTCGAAACCTGTAACTTGGCTTCAACCTTTACATGAATGCCCATGATCCTATTTGCCATATGTTCTACTCCAATGCTCATGCCTGAGAGCTTGGGTAAAGGGACCAAGTCAAGTGTGTGGCGAGGCACTCGACCATAAATAACTTGGAACGGGGACTTCCAGTCAAGCGATTCACGATGTTGTTGAATGCAAACTTCACTTGAGACTAGGCTAAATCCCACTGCTTTGGCTTTTCTCATGAAATACATCGAACAAGATTCCCTAATGTGCGATTCACAACTTTAGTTTGTCCATCGGTTTGTGGGTGGTAGGCACTGCTGAACTGAAATCGTGTACTGAATCGGTTCCACAAAGTCTGTCAGAAGTGGCTAATGAACTTCGTATCATGGTCAAAAGTGATAGTCTTATGGACCCTGTGTAGCTGCACAACCTTTCTGAAGAATAAATTTACTACGTACGTCGTGTCGACGATCTTCTTATATGGGATGAAGTGTGCCATCTTCGAGAAATGATCTACCACCACGAACACCAAATCTATGCCACGTTGTGTTCGTGGGAGACCCAATACGAAGTCCATTGATAGGTCCTCCCAAGGGTCGTCAGGTACATGTAACAATGTATAGAGGCTCATAGTCTGAGAATGTCCCTTGGAGACCTGACAAACACGACAGCACTGCACCGCTTTACCCATATCTCGTACTAACTGTGGGTAGTAGTGCCGTTCTTCAACAAGAGTTCGTGTCTTGTCTCGTTCAAGGTGTTCACTAAGGCCACTTCTATATAGCTCTTGGATGATATGCTCCCTCAGCAATCTTTTGGGGATGCACAATCGATTCCCTTTGAAAATGAACTTGTCTTGCATGTGTAGGTCATTAGGTGACTGTTGAGGGTCAAATATTACATATTAGACCCCGGTTATTACCCGATTTTACAAACATGATAATGTTTAACGGCTTATTTTAATCGTGTTTGTGTTGTAAGATGAATTTAGGAGCTTGGACTAAAAAAGAGTACTAAAAACATAAATTTAATGCTCAGAAATCACCAAGGTAAGGGACGGATCCTAGGAGACCGAGATCGAAGAATTTATACCCCAAATATCCGAGAAAATCACATAATCAATGATAAAGAAGCCTGAAAATCGTCCTCAATGCAAGATCACAGGGTTCCCACCATCCGTTTGACTCGAAACTCTATATCCGTTTGACTCGACTTCTCCTAATTGAGTACCAAATTCTTTTCTTCACATCTTTTCAGCACACATTTAAGACACTCTAAGTACTCGCTGAAAGATGGACCGAAGAGAAAGAAATCATCCATGAAGACCTCTAGATTGCCCTACCATATCAGAAAAATACTCATCATGCATCGTTGAAAAGTGGCGGGGGTATTACATAGTCCGAATGACATCCTTCGGTAAGTAAAGGTGCCGCAAGGACATGTAAATGTAGTGTTTTCCTGATCTTCAAAGGCTATCTCTATCTGATTGTAGTCCAAATACCCGTCAAGGAAATAGTAATAGGAATGACTAGCTAACCTTTCCAGAATTTGATCAATAAAGGGCAAATGAAAGTGGTCCTTCCTCGTGACGGTATTCAACTTCCTTAGTCAATGCACATCCTCCAACCAGTAGTAACTCTAGTTGGCACGAGTTCATTATTGGCATCGGCTATGATGGTGATTCCGGACTTCTTAGGAACCACCTGAGTTGGACTTACCTATTGACTATCGCATATAGGGTATATGAGACCCACATCCAATAGTTTAAGAACCTCGACTTTAACCACTTCCTTCATGTTTGGATTTAGTCTACATTGTGATTGCTAAGAGAGCTTTGCATTATCCTTAAAATAAATGCAGTGAGTACAAATCGGGGGTCAATTCCCTTGATGTCCGCAATCGTCCATCCAAGGGCTCCCTTATGTTCAATGGGAGTAGATATTTGCATACTCTCCTGTTCTGGCTTAAGGTGGGATGAAATCACCACTGGGTATGTCTCATCTTGACCTAAATAGACATATTTCAAATCAAAGGGCAAAGGTTTTAGGTCAAGCTTCGATGCCTTAAGGTTAGACGATAGATGCACCTCTTTGGTTTAGGGCAATTCTTCAAATTGTGGCCTCCATCGGTTAATTTTAAGTACTGGCGCAGTATCAAGCATGACACCCATCTCCCTAATCATGTCATCATCAAAATCATGGGAGTGGGCCAGACACGTCTCTAAAGGATTAGAGGATAAGGTTAGAGGCGTTCTATGTTCTACGAAAGAGTCAATCATGTAAATGTCATGAAAATCGTTATCATCTTCTAACCGTCTGCTTGTATTGAAAAAGATGTTCAACTCCAATGTCATATTCCCGAAAGACATACTCATGACTCCATTCCTTCAATTAATGATTGTCTTTGAAGTGGTAAGGAATAAGTGACCAAGAATGACGAGAATCTGAGTGCTTATGTTACTGATGAGTTTCATATCCAAGACGATAGAATCTGTCAACCTGGACCCACACATTCTCAATTATCCCTCTCAGTACATGAACAGAATGATCAGCAAGTTGTAATGTGGTTAGGGTGGGTTTTAATTAACCCAAACCTAACTGTTTGTACACCAAGTAGGGAATCAGATTTACGCTCGCCCCTAAGTCAAGAAGTGCGTGCTCAATTTGGTAGTTCCCGATTATATAAGGTATGATTGGGCTACTAGGATCCTCGAATTTCTACGGCACATATTGCTTCAGGATGGCACTCACTTTCTCAGTCAAGAAGATTTTCTTTTGAACATTTTACTGTCATTTGTTTGTACATAAGTTTTTCAAGAATTTGACATATGAAGGTATTTGTTTTACGACATTGAGTAGAAGAATATTGACCTTCACTTGTTTCAACACCTCTAGAATATCCTGAAAGTTAGAGAGAGGTTTTGGTGCAACCAACCATTGGGGGAATGGAACAATCGGCTTCCCTTGAAGTTCCGGTTCTAATTCTTGTGGTGCATGACTAGATCCATCATTGTTGTCCTCTTCCGGTTCCTTAGGCTTTTCAGTCCTAACCGGAATGGTTTTGTCAACGGTCTTCCCACTCCTAAGAGTGGTGATAGATTTAGCTTGCTCCATCTGATTTAAAGAGTTTGGATCACTTATCTCATATTGTGGTTTAAGATTGAGGAGAGGTTGAGCGGGAAGCATCCCCTTTCCTCTAATTGTTAAGTGCGACTCTATTCTTTGAATAGATGACGTAAGTGATTCCAAAGCCGATCTGATTTCCTGGTTGAGTAGCTCTTGGTCTCGCATATGTTTTTGAATCGGATCCTCTTGAGGTTTCACTTGATTTGGAATTTGATTGAAGAAACCTTGAGTGGTAGCCGTTTGTCTATTCCTCCAACTTAAGTTTGGATGATGTCTCCAACTAGGATTGTATGTATTCGAGGTAGGTCCATTGAAAGGTCTTTGGTAATTGTTCACGGCATTGGATTCCTCATTCAGTAACCCTCGAAAGGCAGATATTGTTGGACAATTTTTAGTTGTGTGAATGTTACCATCACAATACCGCAAATAGTTTCATTAACCTTATCCTTCTTTAATTCCATGGCCTTGAATTTCCTTATGAGATTAGTCACTTTAGAATTGATATCAACGTCTTCTTTTAGGAGATACATTCCACCCCTCTCCTTTCCACCCCTCTCCTTAGATTGAGTCGGCCTAGACATGGTGCTTGATTTTGGGTATGTGTCCCATGATTGTGTATTTTCAGCAAGTCTATGCAAGTAGTCCCACACATCATCGATATTTTTATTCAGGAATTCTCCATTGCACATTGTCTCGACCAATTGGCACATGGAAGATGTTAGACCATCATAGAAAAAGTTCATTATGAGCCACGTTTCAAAACCATGTTGTGGGCATGAACTGACAAGATTCTTGAACCGCTCCCAACATTGGAAGAATGTTTCATCTTCTCTTTGGGCGAAATTCATGATCGACTTTCTAAGGGTGTTCATCTTATGGTATGGGAAAATTTTCTTTATAGACTCCCTTGTCATATCATTCCATGTGCCAGTAGATCTAGGACGTAGTGAATGCAACCACATCTTAGCTTTCTCTTTCAAAGAAAAGGGAAAGAGTTTCAGCCTGACCGTGTCCTCAGACATGTTTGGAAAATATAAAGTGGCTATGATCTCATCAAACTCTTTCAGGTGTAAATATGAATTTTCTTACTCAAGCCCATGAAATTTAGGATGGAGTTGGATCACCCCTAGCTTGATATTCATGTGTCCCATATTTTCAGAAAAAACTATACATGAGGGCGTGCTCACCCCCGCCGGTTGTAAGTAATCTCATAAAGTACGAAGCGGGGGTGCTTAATGCACCTCATTCTCATCCTGGACTTCCCCAACCCTAGGTGGAGGTAGTGCTTCAGGTTGATTTACAGCCATAACCTCCATTAACTCAGGGGATCTCAAGCGGTGTCTAGTCCTATGATGGACAGTTAACCCTTTAGCCAATCCTCCTTTAGTCAAGAGACATCGAGTGTTGTCACGAACCCGCTTAGGCATGAAACACTCGCAGCCCTCAATTCAGATTCTAAACATTCGATCATGAACTTCGCCCAAAGAGAAGATGAAATATTTTTCCAATGTTGGGAGCGGTTCAAGGATCTTGCCAGTTCATGCCCACAACATGGTTTTGAAACGTGACACATCATGAACTTTTTCTATGATGGTCTGACATATTCCATGCGCCAATTGGTCGAGACAATGAGCAATGGAGAATTCATGAATAAAAATGTTGATGATGTGTGGGACTATTTGGATAGATTTGCTGAAAACGCACAATCATGGGACACATACCCAAAATCAAGCACCATGTCTAGGCCGACTCAATGTAAGGAGAAGGGTGGAATGTATCTCCTGAAAGAGGACGATGATATCAATTCTAAAGTGACTAATCTCATAAGGAAATTTGAGGCCATAAAATTAAAGAAGGATAAGGTTAATGAAACTGTTTGTGGTATTTGTGATGGCAACATTCACACAACTGAAAATTATCCAACAATACCTGCCTTTCGAGGGTTGCTGAATGAGGAATCCAATGCCGTGAACAATTACCAAAGACCTTTCAATGGACCTACCTCCAATACATGCAATCCTAGTTGGAAAAATCATTTAAACTTCAGTTGGACGAATGGACAAACGGCTACCCCTCAAGGTTTCTTCAATCAAATTCCAAATCAAGTGAAACCTCAAGAGGATCCGGTTTAAAAACATATGCGAGACTAAGAGCTATTCAACTAGAAAATCAGATTGGCTTTGGGATCACTTACGTCATCTATTCAAAGAATAGAGTCACACTTAACAATTGGGGAAAGGGGATACTTCCTGCTCAACCTCTCCCTAATCCTAAACCGCAATATGAGATAAGTGATCCAAACTCTTCAAATTAGATGGATCAAGCTAAATCTATCACTACTCTTAGGAGTGGGAAGACTATTGACAAAACCATTCCGATTAGGGCTGAAAAGCCTAAGGAACCGGAAGAGGACAACGATGATAAACCTAGCACTGTTCCACAAGAATTGGAACCGGAACCTCAAGGGAAACCGATTGTTCCATTCCCCCAACGGTTGGTTGTACCAAAACCTCTCTCTAACTCTTAGGATATTCTAGAGGTGTTGAAACAAGTGAATGTCAATATTCCTCTACTTGATGCCGTAAAACAAATGCCTTCATATGCCAAATTCTTAAAAGACTTATGTATGATCAAAAGATGGTAAAATATTCAAAAGAAAATCTTCTTAACTGAGAAAGTAAGTGCCATCCTAAGGCAAGATTTGCCATTAACTATCGAATTGAGCACGCACTTCTTGACTTAAGGGCGAGCGTAAATCTGATTCCCTACTCGGTATACAAACAGTTAGGTTTGGGTGAATTAAAGCCCACCCTAACCACATTATAACTTGCTAATTGTTCTGTTCGTGTACTGAGAAGGATAATTGAGGATGTGTTAGTCCAGGTTGATAGATTCTACTATCCTGTAGATTTTATCATCCTAGATACGGAACCCATCAGTAACATGAGCACTCAGATTCCCGTCATTCTGGGTCACCCATTCCTTGCCACTTCAAACACAATCATTAATTGCAAGAATGGAGTCATGAGTATGTCTTTCAGGAATATGACATTGGAGTTGAACAACTTTTTCAATACAGGCAAACGGTTAGAGCATGATGACGATTTTCACGACATTTACATGATTGACTCTTTCATGGAAGATAGAATGCCTCTTACCTTATCCTCTGATCTTCTAGAAATGTGTCTGGCCCACTCCCATGATTTTAATGATGACATGATTAGGGAAATGTGCGCCATGCTTGATATTGCGCTAGTACTTGAAGTTAACCGGTAGAGGCTACAATTTGAAGAATTGCCCGAAACCAAAGAAGTTCTTGGCATCTAAGTCATACGTCCTTAAAGTCGTCGTCATAGGCATATATGTCATTAAGGCACTTGAACTGAAAAACCACACTGCTCATAATGACTAACAGAGTTACACGGTGACTTAGTGCATCGGTCACTTTGTTCTGCTGCACAGACTTATGTTTCAGCACAAGCATGAATTCCTGCAAAAACGAAACCCACCTAACATGCACACGAGTCACGTTAGCTTGGCTATTAATGAATTAAAGAACTTGATGGTCCATGTAAAGAATGAACTCCCTTTGAATCAAGTAATGTTGCCAATGTCGCAGTGCATGGACCACTGTGTACAATTCGAGCTCATATGTCAATCATTTTTTGTGTGCATCACTAAGCTTTTCACTGTAGAAGGCTACTAGCCAACCTTTTTGAGACAAGAATCCCCCAATCCCGACATATGAAGCATCACATTCAACTTTGAATAGTTTGTCGAAGTTGAGAAGTACCAGAACTGGGGTTGTAGACAACCTGTTTTTAATTTCGGCAAAGCTCATGTCGGCTCCATCAATCCCTTGAAATTGTCCCTTCTTCATGCAGTATGTAATTGGAGATATAATGATGCTAAAATTCTCCATGAACCAACGATAGCATGTCGCTAATCCATGAAAACTTCGTACCTCATGAATGTTCGTTGGGACTGACCATTCCCTGATGGCTTTTACCTTTTTCTCATCCACTCGAATGCCTGTAAATGTCATGACAAAGCCCAAAAAAACAGGTTATCAGTTAAAAAAGTTGCTCTTTTTAAAATTGAGATAGAACTTATGTCGTCCTAACTGTACATCAAGATGTCATCGAAATAAATCACAACGAACTGCCCAATGAATAACTTTAGAACTTGGTTCATCAACCTCATGAACGTACTAGGCGCGTTTGAAAGACCAAAGGGCATGACCATCCATTCATACTACCCTTCCTTGGTTTTAAAGGCCATTTTCACTCATCACCCGGTTGTATTCAAATATGATGGTAAACGCTCCTTAAATATAATTTAGAGAATAATTTTGCACTGTCAAGCATGACCAACATATCGTGCAGCCGTGGTATGAAAAACCTTTTTTTAATGGTGATTTTGTTGATGGCCCAGTTGTTGACACACATGCGCCAACTCTCATGTTTCCTATGAGTTAATAAATCTGGTACGATGCATGAGCTCATACTTTCTCGGATAAACACTTACGGATCAGTTCCTTCACTTGCCCCGGCATAATTTCGTACTCCTTCGAACTCATTCGATAGTGAGGACGATTGGGTAAGTTGGACCTAAGGACAAGGTCGATATAATGTTGGATATCTCGCATAAGAGGCAATCTATCAGGGAGGTTATCGGGCCAAATTTCTTTGAAATCATGCAACAAGGGATTTAGTCTTTTAGGGATGATGGTAGGCTTGAGTTCCTCCCCTTTTATAATTAATGCATATGCTTGTCATATTTCTTTGGATTCCTCCACGAAGTCCCGTATGGTTAAGAGAAAATGACCCTCCACTTTAGAAGTTTTGGGTGGCTCTTCTAGATCCATAGGGGCTAATATGGTTTTTCAGCCATCGTTGACGAAAATATACATGTTATCTCGCCCTTTGTGAGTGGTGTCACGATCAAATTGCCATAGTTAACCCAGTAGTATGTGACAGGCATCCATGTCAACTATACATTGCATACTACTTCATCTTTATAATATTTAGTAATTGAAAAACATATAGTGCATGTTCAGTTACCTTCATTTCACTGACCTTCTTAATCCAACCGATCGTATATGGGGAGGGATGACGTGCTGTCTATAATTATAACTTTTTCACTATGACCTTGGAGACGATGTTCTCGCTGCTCCCGCTATCAATGGTCAAGTCACGAACTTTTCAATTTACCGTATACCTAGTACAGAAGATGCAATGTCGTTATGGGTGTACTTCTTTCCTTGGCGTATATAATAGTCGTCTCATGACGAGCGACTCACCATGTCTCATCCGCCTCATCATTTGTGGCATGCTCTAGTTCCTCAATATCTGGGTCTTCATTGGCTTTTTCAGTGTTACCATTATTGATGATGAGGTTCGCCAGTTGTCACTGGGGACAAGTATTTGATAGGTGACTCGGTTAGCCACAACGATAACAATTGTTGGATCTTGGCCGAGCATAGGGGTTCGGGATCCTGCTCGGACTAGCAGCAGTCGATACGCCCCTTTGGGGCCTAGCTTGCCCTCTTCCCCGATCTCGGTTCATGGGTGTATGAGGTTGAGTGCATGCTCCTAAAAGTTCTTTCCCTTTGGGCTGTAGTGTTCCCTAGGGCAGACCTACCGTGGCGATCCTAGTTATAGGATGGGTCTGTGTGTTGGGACGTTTAAGCTGTGCTTTCGCTCAGGTAGAGCCAACTTCATTGCATCATTTATCGTCCAAACTGACTGCATCTGGACCGGATCATAGATCGCCATACATAATCCACCATTAAATTGGATGACTTATTACGATTCAATCTTAAACAAATCGTTACGAGTCGCCAAGCGGTAGAATTCTTCTGCATAATCTCTCACCAATTGACTACCCTGCCGACAACTTTGGTATTATTGGAATAGTTCTTGATCGTAGTCGCACATAACAACTTCTTCATTCACTGTCATGTGCGAATTGATGCTTTCGTCTGTCTCGTTCGTACGAGCTGTAGTTGCTTCTACTAACCTGGAGCTCCACCCTTCAACTTATAGGCCACATGTTTGACCATTTTCGCTTCAATGATTTCCATATAGTTGAAGAATCGCATAACTTCATAAAGCCAATCGAGGAAATCCTCAATATGAAGTTGGCCATTGAAGCTAAGAATATTGACCTTTATCCCGAACTCTCGATTTACTTGATCATAGCCTTGCCTGGGATATTGGAGGATCATGTCATCAACCTCCTCATCGCTGGATCGCCCTTCCTCAGGAACGACCCATTGGTTCACCACTGACACCATCTTATGATCACGACGATTACGAGTTCCAGTAATTGCTAGCGGAAGATTACCGCCAAGAACACGTAGTTGCGCTATGGCCTCCGTCATGTGATCGATGGAAACCTGCAACTCTTGTATGGCTTGTCGATTCTCTCGTTGTGCTGCTTCAAAAGATGTTAAAAGACTTCTACGGAGCACCGTCCATGGGATTGTTGCCCGACCCGTCGTTAGAAGCCATCGATCCGAGGAGGAAGCCCCGCTTGGATACCAAACTGATGCATGGAAGGACGTGTAGAGGTCAAGCACCATCTTCCTCAGGGGGATAATTATTCTAAATCCTCAAAACTTCTCTGAACTCCTCACAAAGATGCCTTTAATCCACGAGGAGAGGAAAAAAAAGAAAATAATTCTAATTAAATTTGTAATAATTTGATTGATGATGAAAAATATGCTTAAAACCTCTTAAATAATAACATAAACCTTAGGAAGAAGTTTCGGAATTAAACTATAACTAAAACTCTTAGAAATTGTGACTTACTATAAATGGTAAACTTTCTATTTACAAACGATCGTGATTTCTAATAGTGCGCATGGTTTTCGGCCAAAAATAGTAAGTGTCCTGTTTAGCTAAACCATGATGTTCCCCTAACTATTTTAAGCACTTTTCATGTTGTGCGTAACTCCTAAAGCCCAATGGATGAAGAGTTATACTCAAACTAAAACTTACTATAAATAGTAAAAATGAAATTAAAATAGGAATTCGACCGTCGATTTGATGGTATTTTGTAAATTTGGCAGGCGTAACCTAACATAAGATGGCTAAAGTAGATCTTCCTACCCCAAAATCATATATGGCAAGTCAAATAACTCATTCAGGTTTGCGAGATACATTCGTTTTAGTTTTTGACGGTCCGAATCACCTCCGTCTCTGATCGGGCCTTTTCTGGTCCATCTTGGCCATGAAATTTTCTATGAACTGCTCTACATCAGTCCCCTCCACTTTAAAAGAAGCTTCCTTAAGTTCTCTTCCTACTTCGATTCATGATACTCGGTCAGGTTCGCGATGTTGAAAGTACACGACATCTCCATGTCATCCGAAAGATCAACAACATACCCATTGTTATTAATCTTACAGAGGATAGGTACTGGCACAATCTTCTTGTTGTTCAATTTGTTGTATGTCCCGGTCGGAGAGTAGGTTACGGATAATTTCATGGCCAAGATGGACCAGAAAAGTCTTGATCAGACCATCAGAACCTAAAACGGACGTATCTCGCTAACCGGAATGAGTTATCTGACATGTCAGTTATGATTTTGGGGTAGGATGAGCTACTTTAGCCACCCTTTGCCGGTTTTTGCATGCCAAATTTGCAAAATACCATCAGATCGAAGGTCAAATTCCTATTTTAATTTCATTTTTACTAGTTATAATAAGTTTTAGTTTGAGCATAACTCTTCATTCGTTGGGCTTTAGGAGTTGTGCCCAACATGAAAAGTGCTTAGAATAGTTAGGTGAACATCATGGTTCGGACAAATAGGACACTTACTATTTTTGGCCTAAAACCATGTGACGTTTATAAATAGTAAGTTTACTATTTATAGTAAGTCACAATTTCTAGGAGTTTTAGTTATAGTTTAATTCCGAAACTTCTACCAATAGGGTTTATGTTATTATTTAAGAGGTTGTAAGCTTGTTTTTCACAATCAATCAAATTATTATGAATTTTATTAGCATTATTTTATATTTTCTATCTCATCATGGATTTGAGGCATCTATGTGAGGAGTTCAAAGAAGTTTCAAGGATTCAGAATAGTTATCCCCTTGAGGAAAATGGTGCTCGACCTCTACACGTCTTTTCCTACATCAGTTTGGTATTAGAGCAAGGCTTTCTCCTCGGATCGATGACTTCTAACGACGGGTTGGGCAATAATCCCATGGATGGTGCTCCATGGAATCGTCTTTTAACAGCTTTCTAAACAACTTTCGAAGCAGCACAGCGAGAGAATCGGTAAACCATGCAAGGGTTGCTGGCTTTCATTGATTGCATGACAGAGGCCATAAGGCAACTTCGTGTTCCGGGTGGTAATCCGCCACCAGTAATTATTGGAACTCGTAATCTTCCTGATCGCGGGATGGTGCTAGTGGTGAACCAACGGGTCATTCCTGAGGAAGGGGGATCCAGTGATGATGAGGTTGTTAACATGATCCTCCAATATCCCAGGCAAGGTGGTGATCGAGTAGATCGAGAGTTCAGAATGAAGGTTGATATTCTTAGCTTCAATGACCAACTTCACATTGAGGATTTCCTCGATTGACTTTCTAAAGTTGAGAAATTCTTCGAATATATGGAAATACTTGAAGTGAAAAAGGTCAAACTTGTGGCCAACAAGTTGAAGGGTGGAACTTCAGCTTGGTGCGAGCAACTACAACTATTCCAATGATACCAAAATTATCATCAAGGTAGTCAGTCGATGAGAGATTACACAGAACAATTCTATTGCTTGGTGGCTCGTAACGATTTGGTTGAGACTAAATCACAGTAAGTCGCCCGATTCAACGGTAGATTGTGTATGACGATCTAAGATCGGGTCCATATGTAGTTTGTTTGGACGATGAATGATGTAATTAAGTTGGCTACCTGAGTGGAAGCATAGCTTGAACGTCCCGACACACAGACCCATCCTACAACTAGGCTCGCCATGACAGGTCTGCCCTAGGGAGCTCCACAACCCAGAGTGAGAACCTGTAGGAGCGCGCTCTCAACCTCCTACACATGAACCGAGATCAGGGTAGTAGGCAAGGTAGGCCCCAATAGGGTGTATTCTCTACTGCTGATTCGAGTAAGATCCTGAACACCTATGCTTGGCTAAGACCCGACAATTGCTATCGTTGTGGCCAACTAGGTCACCTATTAAATACTTGTTCCCAACGATAAGTGGAGAACCTCGTCATCAATGATGGTAACGCTGAAAACTTCAATGAAGGCCTAAATATTGAGGAACCGGAGCATGCCACATAAGACGAGATGGATGAGACAAGTTGGGTTCAGTAGGATCATGGTGAGTCACTCATCATAAGGTGACTATTGTATATGCAAATGAAAGAAGTTCACCCACATCAACATAACATCTTCCGAACTAGGTGTATAGTCACTCGAAAAGTTTGTCACATGATCATTGATAGTGGGAGTAGTGAGTACATCATCTCCAAGGTCATGGTGGAAAAGGTGCAATTATATATAGAGCATCATCCCTCCCCATATATGATCGGTTGGATTAAGAATGTTAGCAAAACGAAGGTAACTAAACAATGCACTATATTTTTTTTAATTGGTAAATATTATAAAGATGAAATAGTATGCGATGTAGTTGACATGGAGGCCCGTCACATATTACTCAGTCGACTATGGCAATCCGATCGTGACACCACTCATAAAAGGCGAGATAACGTGTATATTTTCATCAACGATGGCTGAAAACCCCTTGTAGTCCCTATGGATCTAGAAGTCTCACAAAACTTTTAAAGTTGAGGTCCATTTTCTCTTAACCCTGCGGGACTTTGTGGAAGAATCTAAAGAAATATGACATGCCTATGCATTAATTGTAAAAGGGTAGGAACTCGAGTCTACCATCATCCCTAAAATACTAAAGCGCTTGTTGCATGAATTCAAAGAAATTTGGCCCGATGACCTTCTCGATGGACTGTTTCCCATGCGAGATATCCAACACCATATTGACCATGTCCCTGGGTCCATCTTACCTAATCGTCCTCACTATCGGATGAGTCCAAAGGAGTGTGAAATTTTCAGGGGCAAGTGAAGGAATAGATTCGTAAGGGTCTTATTTGAGAAAGCATGGGCCCGTGCACTGTATCGGCTCTATTGACTCCTAAGAAAGATGGGAGTTGGCGCATGTGTGTTGATAGTTATGTCATCAACAAAATCATCATAAAATAGAGGTTTCACATACCGCGACTGGGCGATATGTTGGACATGCTTAAGGGTGTAAAATTATTCTTTAAATTTGATATAAGGAGCAGCTACCATTATATTCGAATACGGTGGGGTGATGATGCAGGACATTAAAATTAACTATGATAAGCAAGATCTCAGGCTTTAGATCAAACTAATTCAGAAACATTCACATAAAATTTCCATTTCCCACACAGAAGTTCAAACATTCAAGCAAGGGAAATCTGTGCGGGTCCCGGCGGGTCCCGGCCTATACATGTTAGGGCTGGATCAATAAAAATTATGAGCCAAACGATACTCAAAAGGAAGTAAAAGTCATCCACACATACACAAAAATCTATCCATAATCTAAGGGATTCACCAGTTTCAGTTCAGAGAACCTGGCGACAGTCCAGCATGCGGACAACGGGCCAGGCCTAACGCACATGCGCAGTGGCCTGGTCGCACGTGCGAGTGAGCCCCTATTCTGAGAACTGACTTCTAGGTTCTGGTCAGCCAAGGGAGGACTCCAAAACTCTGAATTTTTAGGCCGATCCGACATGCAGTCTGTGCATGGTGCTCCGCCGAAGTTTCAGTTCTCTTATAGTGCCAGATTCTGAAATTCTGCTATAGAGATAAGAATGCTGCAATAAAGAACGGATTCGAAGTATAGATGATTTTAAGAGATGAGAAGTAGGTATGGTAGAGGATGGGGGTGAGTTAGGATAGATGTGGCTTCGCACCACGGTAGTCAGCCATTCGATGAAGGGAGGGTTTTGCACCCAATTAGATTTTCATAACTTAAGAACTCAGAGGAGTAAAAAAATACAAATTTTTTTATATTAATCTTCAATGAGAATAAAAAAACCTACAAGGGGTGCTTATTTATAAGAAAACCTTATACCTCAAAACTCGGGCCATGTTGCGTTACTTAGCGATGAAGTAATAAAAAATAATAACTAATTAAAGTAATCTAAACTGTCTATGATATTCTAAATAACAATAATAAGCAAAACCTAAAATAGGAGTTTAATTAGACTAGTGGGCCATGATCATGAGAACCCATGATGGGGTTTACAAGACTATCGAGCCCACTCTAATGAACCAAAACTCATTCTTCTAACTAGGAGGCCCTCCGTGGGCGTTGTGATTGAGCTAGATCGACAGTGGGGCCCTCCTCCTTGCGTACGTGCATAAGGGGGCAACGTGCATACGCGTGTGCGCGTGATGTCCCCATCAACTCTTTCCGGCAGCGAAGATTTCACCACTGGCGAAATAAAACTCCTGAACTACTCCAGGATGTCAGGATCAAGTCTCTGAAGCTTCTCCTCAGTGAGCCACGTGCTGTCTGAAGCTGAGCGTGACTTCCATTTAACCAGGTACTTTTGAAACCTGTCGTCCGTCGTTGATACTATCTAATTGTCCAGAATATCCTCTATTTTCTCTCTGGGTGTGTGAAGGTTAGGTATAGGAGGTAGAAGCTGTGAAAAAAAGTTAGAAAGAGGCCATGTATTAAGGGACAGATCTGGGGAATCAGGATGGGTGGGCGAAGGGTCGGACAAAGTATCAGTAGTCCCTTAAAAAGTAAATAGATCCTCTACATTGAATGTGAAACTAATTCCCATGGAAGGTGGAAGATCTACTACATACGCATTGAGACCGTTTTGTTTTTGAAGGTTCAACGCTACGCGCGTGTAACTTATGAATATCCCCCTGAGGATAGCGTTTGGGCCTAATGCGGGCCATCACAGAGTCCCCTATATTGAATTCCTTCAAACGTTTATGCTGGTCTGTAGAAAATTTGCAATGTTCATTACTAGTAGTGATCTTTCACCTAATTTCTTGATGCAATGAATGAATGTGATGTGCAAAGGACTCTGCAGACTCTGATGGCCTATGGGACAATGACATAGGGACAAGATCAATAGGCTTCCTAGGCTTATAACCAGTAATGACTTCAAAAGGACTTAGACCTGTGGACCTATTGACAGAACTATTGAACGCAAACTCGGCTACAGGTAGTACGACGTCCCATGTCCTAGTGTGCTCCCCCACTAAACATCTGAGCAAACTCCTTAGCCTCCTATTGACCACCTCAGTCTGACCATCAGTCTGAGGGTGGTAAGCAAAAGAAAATTGGAGTCTAGTATTCATCATGTGTTATAGTGTCTTCCAAAAGTAACTCATGAATCGCACATCATGGTCAGACAATATGGTTTTTAGTAACCCATGCGGTTTGACGACCTCATTAAAGAACAACTTCGCAACATGAGATGGGTCGGAGGTCTTAGAACAAGAAATGAAGTGGGCCATTTTAGAAAAATGATCCACAACAACAAATATAGAATCGTGTTTTTGAATAGTCTTGGGGAGTCCAAGCACGAAATCTATACTGATGTGCTGCCAAGGGATAAATGAAACTGGCAAAGGTGTGTATAATCCTGTATTTTATTTCTTTTGCTTTGCCAGTTGACAAGTACGACACTGTCCTATAATTTTGGTCAATCTCGCTTGAGGCCTGGCCAATGAAACCTATCCTCCACTAGGGCAATGGTCTTGTCTCGGCCGAAATGACCCACGACCCCTCCTGAATGTAACTCCCAGACAAGAAAATCACGGAGGGAGGTGCGTGGTATGCATAAGTGGTTACTCTTAAATAAATATTCATATAAAATCAAGTACTCCCTGCTAGCTCCTGACGGACTCTCTAACAATGACGCGTACAAAACTCCAAAATTAGGACTAATCTTCTTTAATGCGCTCGAGGCCCGTGACTTCGACACTCATGAAATTGAGTAGTTGATGGGGACATCACACGCACACGCGCACGCACGCCGCCCCTTATGCATATACACAAGGAGAAGGAGGGCCCCACTGTCGATCTGGCTCGATGGCAACATCCAAGGAAGGCCCCCTAGTTAGAAGACTGAGTTTTGGTTTGTTGGAGTGGGCCCGATAGTCAAGTAAATCCCATCATGAGATCTCATGATCGTGGCCCACTAGTTTGATTAATCTCATATTTTAAGTTTTGCTTATTAATGTTATTTAGGGTATCATAGATGGTTTAGATTTCGTTGATTAATTTTTATTTTTGTTTACTTCATCGCCAAGTAATAAGTTACGCACATGGCATGAGGGTATAGGGTTTTCCTATAAATAGGCACCCCTTGTAGTTTTTTTCTCATTGAAGCTTAATAAGAATTTTATATTTTTCTACTCCTTTGAGTTCTTGAGTTATGGAAATCCAATTGGGTGCGAAGCCCTCCCTTCATCGAAGGGCTAACTACCGTAGTGCGAAGCCATGTCGATCCTGATTCGCCCCCATCCTCTACCATCTCTATTTCTCATCTCCTATCACCATTCGCGCTTCAAATCTGTCCTTTATTGCAACATTTTTCTTCTTTACAACAGAATTCCAAATTTTGGCCCTGCAGGAGGGCTGAAACTTCGGAGGAACACCACACACAGACCGCGCATCCGATCGACACGAAAATTGGGGGTTTTGAAGCTCTCCCCTGGCCGACCAGAGCCAAGGAGGTGCTTTCCGCATTCGGCACCCCCTTGCACGTGCGGCCAGACCCCTACGCACGTGCGACAGGCCCAGCCCGCTGTCCGCGCGCGGGGACTAACTGCAGGTTCATATTTCCGCTTATTTTACTTATCTCATACCTATTCTCCCTAACTCTAACCCTATATTGCATTACTTTCAATTTATTTGCCCATTTTCTTGGGCCCGGGTTGAAAATTGTTGGAAGGTTTATTCTGGTACACAATATTAGGTTTAGCCCCAGAGGGGTTGGCCTTAGCACTAGAATCGTGAAAGTTAAATTGCCTTCCCACAGATGCCTTGAGATATTGCTCAACATCTAAAACTACTTGATATAACTACTTAATAGTGTCTATATCTTTGGCGAGCGATTCTCTCCTAATGTCAGGACGGAGGCCTGTTTTAAAACGAGCAAGGGTAAGTACGAGGACCTCATCAACCTCCCAGCGGGTCAAGTACTCTTTGAACTTCTCAATGTAGTCAGCAATACTCATGGAACCCTGTCGAAGAGACTGCCACTCCTTAACCAACCGGAAGTGATAAGAGAAAGAGAGGTACTTCTCTTTAAGTGTTTCTTTCATTTCTCCAATGGACTATTGGGAGTTCCCTCGCTCTTTCTTTCTTTCACTCTACCGTCGCCCAAAACCTCTTTGCTTAGCCCACAAGCTTCATCTTGGCGAACCGGACTCGTCGAGCATCCGACATATCATACCACTTAAAATAGTGGTCCATATCCGCCAACCAATCTAAAAGGTTTTTATGGTCCAAGTGGCCATCAAATGTTGGGGCATCTACTCTAACTTTCTTGAGGAGTTGCGCGTCTGGGTTATATTAGTCATGATCTCCCTCACGGGGTGGGTGCACAGGTACGCGCCCATGACCAACTCCTTGGCTGCCTCCATTCCTTGGTCTAACCTCCTGACCACCTGCCTGAGATTGGACATCCTCCCCAATGGTGGGGTTTGCCCCGAGAGAGGTTTCTAGGGTAACATAATCATTAAATTGGTTAAGGCGTTGATCTATGCGTTGTTCCAAGTGCTTACTCAAAGAATCAACTTGCTGAGTTATCTTGTTCACTAATTCTTACAGTTGCTCCATGTTTAGTATAGGGTGCAAACTAAAACCACGACCCGTACGTGTGGGCATACAACTACTAACTCTACCTAAGGACTTTCTACTACAACTATATGCAACTAACTGAGACTAAATGATCCTATGAGACTCTATATGAGGGAAACTATGCAGTGCTACTAAAATCCAGCAATATAGTTGTCAAAATAAGGGAATAACAGAAAGTTATAGTAATGTGAATTGCTAGCTTCCTGATAACAGAAATTTTAGCAACTAATATCAGTAACTACGGACTTCTAAACAGTTATATATGATGAAACTGGATGCACGATGGACTTAAACAAACTACCCTAAACATGTAATGCATTCCCCTATAAGAACCCTAGGCTTTGATATGAAATTTGATGCAGGACATGAAAATTAAATATGATATGCAAGATCTCATACTTTAGATTATACTAATTCAAAAATAGTCACATAAAATTTCACATCTCACACAAAAGTTCAAACATTCAAGCAAGGATAATCTGTGCGGGTCTAGGCCTACACTGGCTAGGGTTGGATCGGTAAAATTATGGACCAAACGATACTCAAAGGGAAGTAAAAATCATCCACACATGCACAACAATCAGTCCCTAATCTAAGGGATTCACCAATTCCAATTCAGATAACCCTAGGGTAAGAAAATGGGTAAATAAATTGAAAGTAATGCAATCTATGGTTAGGGTTAAAGAGAAAAGGTATAATAGGAGTAAAATAGGTAGAAATCTGAACCTATAAATAGCCCCCGCGCATGGACAGTGGGCCTGCCTGTCGCATGTGCGCAGGGGTCTAGCCGCAAGTGCAAGGGGGTGCTGAACTCAGAAAGTGCCTCCTTGGCTCTGGTCGGCCAGGGGAGGGCTTCAAAACTTCTAAGTTTCATGTCGATCGGATGCGCAGTTTGTGTGTGGTGCTCCACCGAAGTTTCAGCCCTCTTGTAGGGCCAGAATTTAGAATTCTGCTGTAAAGAGAAAAACTGTTGCAATAAAAGATAGATTTGAAGTGCGGATGGTGGTAAGAGATGAGAAATAGAGATGATAGAGGATGAGAGCGAATCGTGATCTATGTGGCTTCACATCATGGTAGTTAGTCCTTCGATAAAGGGAGGGCTTCGCACCTAATTAGATTTTCATAACTCGAGAACTCAGATGAGTAGAAAAATGCAGAATTTTTATTAAGCTTCAATGAGAAGAAAACTTTCAAAGGATGTCTATTTATAGGAAAATCCTGTACCCAAAACTTATGCCATGTGCGCAACTTATTACTTAGCGATGAAGTAAACAAAAATAAAAACTATTTAACAAAATCTAAACCATCCATGATACTCTTAATAACATTAATAAGCAAAACCTAAAGTATGAGATTAATCAAACTAATGGGCCACGATCATGAGAACCCATGGTGGGATTCACATGACTATCAGGCCCACTCCAACGAACCAAAACTCAGTCTTCTAAGTGATGGGGGCATCATGTGCACACTCACACCCCCTATATATGTATGCAAGGAGGAGGACCCCACGGTCGATTTAGCTCGATGACGACATTCAGGGAGGGTCTCCTACTTAGAAGACTGAGTTTTGGTTTGTTGGAGTGGGCCCGATAGTCAAGTAAAACCCATCATGGGTTCTCGTGATCGTAGCCCACTAGTCTAATTAATTTCGTATTTTAGGTTTTGCTTATTATTGTTATTTAGAATATCATAAATGGTTTAGATTACTTTGATTAGTTATTATTTTTTATTACTTCATCGCCAAGTAATAGGTTGGGTACATAGCGTGAGTTTTGGGGTATAGGGTTTTCTTATAAATAAGCACCCCCTATAGGTTTTTTTATTCTCATTGAAGATTAATTAAAATTCTTGCATTTTTCTACTCCTCTAAGTTCTTGAGTTGTGGAAATCCAATTAGGTGCGAAGCCCTCCCTTCATCGAAGGCAAATTACCGTGGTGTGAAGCCACATCTATCCCGACTCGCTCCCATCCTCTACCATCGCTACTTCTCATCTCCTACAATCATTTACACTTCGAATCTGTTCTCTATTGCAGCAATTCTTATCCCTAGAGCAGAATTTCAGAATCTGACCCTACAAGAGGGCTGAAACTTCGGCAGAGCACCACGCACAGACCGCACATTGGATCGGCTCGAAAATTAGGGGATTTTGAAGTCCTCCCTTGGCCGACCAGACCCTATAAGTCGGTTCTCAGAATCGAGGCTCATTTGCACGTGCGACTAGGTCCCTGTGCACGTGCGTCAGGCCTGGCCCGTTGTCCGCATCCGTGGACTGTCGCCAGGTTCAAATTTCCTACTTATTTCATCCCTCTCATACCTGTTTTCCATAACCTTAACCCTAGATTACATTATTTTCACTTTGTTTGTCCCTTTTCTTACCCTAGGATTCTCTAAACTGAAATTGGTGAATCCCTTGGATTAAGGACAGATTGTTGTGCATGTGTGGATGAGTTTTACTTCCCTTCAAGTATTGTTTGACTCATAATTTTTATTGATATAGCCTTAACATGTATAGGCCTGAACCCGCACAGATTCCCCTTACTTAAATATTTCAACTTTTGTGTGGGATGTGAAAATTTTATGTGAATGTTTCTGAATTAGTTTGATCTAAAGCCTGAGATCTTGCATTTCATAATTAATTTTCATGTATTGTATCAAATTTGGTATCAGAGCCTAGGGTTCTTATAGGGGAATGCATCACATGTTTAGGGTTAGTTTGTTTATATCCATCATACATCAAGTCTCATCATATATAGCTGTTTAGAGATCCATAAATCTTGATATAAGCTGCTGAAATTGCTGTTAACAGAAAGTTAGCAACTCACATTGCTGGAATTTTCTGTTATCCCTTTATTTTAATAGCTATATTCCTGAGTTTTAGTGACCTTGTGTGGTTTTCCCCATATAAAGTCCCATAGGATCATTTAGTTTCATTTATACGCATATAGTCGCAGTAGAAGGTCTGTAGGTTGAGTTAGTAATTATATGCCCACACGTATGGGTCGTAGTTTTGATTTGCACCCTACACTAAACATGGAGCAACTGCAAGAATCAGTGAACAAGTTGACCTAGCAGGTTGAGTCTTTGGGTAAGAGCCTGGAACAACATATGGACCAACACCTTGAGCAGTTTAATGTGCGCGTTACCCAACTAGAGACCTCCATCGGGGCAAACCCCACTATTGGGGAAGATGCCTAATCTCAGGCGGGTGGCCAGGAGATTAGACTAAGGAATGGAGGTGGTCAAGGAATTAGTCATGGGCGTGCACTCATGCCCCCACCCTGCGAGGGACATCATGATCAATATGACCCGGATGCGTAACTCCTCAGGGGAGTTAGAGTAGATGCCCCTACGTTTGATGGCCACTTGGACCATAAAGCCTTTTTAGATTGGTTGGCGGATATGTACCACTATTTTGAGTGGTATGAGATGTCGGATGCTCGTTGAGTCCGATTTACCAAGATGAAGCTTGTAGGTCAAGTAAAGACGTTTTGGGTGACGGTAGAGTGAAAGAAAGAAAGAGCGAGGGAACTCCCAATAATCCATTAAGGAGAAATGAAAGAAACACTTAAGGAGAAATACCTCCCTTTCTCTTATTGCTTACGATTGATTGATGAGTGAAAGTCTCTTCGACAGGGTTCCATGAGTGTTACTGACTATATTGAGAAGTTCGAAGAGTACTTGACCCACTGCAAGGTTGATGAGGACCCTGTACTAACTCTTGCTCATTTTAAAATGGGCCTCCGTCCTGACATTAGGAGAGAATTACTCGCTAAAGAGATAGACACTATTGAACAGTTGTATCAAGTAGTGTTAGATGTCGAGCAATACCTCAAAGCATCTGTGGGAAGATGGTTTGACTTTCGTGATTCTATTGTTAAGGCCAACCCCTCTGAAGCTAAACCTAACACTGGGTACCAATATAAACCTTCCAACAATTCTCAGCCCAAACCCAAGGATGATAAGGGTAAAGAAATTGTCGGGTTTAGCTCACATGGAAGTGGGGCAAATAGGTGTTTTAGGTGTCAGGGGTTTGGTCACTTTGTCCACCAGTGCGCCATGAGAGAAGACACCAAAGTATTCCTTATTGATGGGCAAGTAGAAGTAGTGCCCCAGAGAGTGACGGTGAGGAGGAAGAATATGAGCCAGTAGAAACCCCTAGTGATGAGGAAGAGGGAGTGCAAGAGTCTTCGACCCTTGCAGTTGTGTGTCGCGCCTTTCCACAAGCAAAGAATACCGACGATTAGCACCGCAACACGACCCTCTATACTCACGCAAAATGTGGTGATAAGAGCTGCAAGATGATCGTGGATAGTGGTAGTTATACCAACGTGGCATTAATTGGCACTGTGAGCCGTTTGGGCTTGAAGCTTGAAGCCCATCCTCAACCCTATAGAGTGTCTTAGGTTGATGAAACTTCCATTCCAATTTCGCACCGTTGTCTTGTTCCTATTCAATTTGGATCATATAAAGACACACTTTCGTCTGATGTTGTTCCCATGGATGTTGGCCATATCATTCTGGGTAGACTGTGGCTCTATGACAGAGATGTTACCATATTTGGTCATTCAAATGTGTGTATATTCTAGTTCGAGGGTAAGAAGTTCAAGATAAACCCACTGCAACCCAAGAACATGATGGGAAAGGAGTCCACCACACAGAGTGGTGTGAGTGGCTCAAAAGAATTGTAGGAGTCAAAATCCATGTCCAAACCTCTCCATATTCTAAATGCTAAATACTTTAAGCAAGAAACAGAGGCAGACTCAATGGTATATGCCCTTGGGGTTAGGGAAAGTATACCAAAGGCTAGTGTAGAGTTTCCCACTGAAGCCATTTAGGTAGTGCATGAGTTTCATGATGTCTTTTCTGATAATCTACTGGATGAGCTTCTCCTATGAGGGATATACAATATGTCATTGATTTAATCCCTGGGGTGACTCTACCAAACCTCCTGCATTACAGAATGAACTCAAAAGAGCACCCTGAGTTGAAGAGACAGATTGACGAACTCCTAGAGAAGGGTTTCATTCAAGAAAGCATGAGCCTGTGTGCTGTACCCGCCCTCCTTACACCTAAGAAGGATGGCACATGGAGGATATGTGTTGATAGTAGGGCCATTAACAAAATCACAGTAAAGTATTGGTTTTCCATATCGCGTCTTGATGACATGTTGGATATGATCGCCAATGCTACTATCTTCTCAAAAATTAACCTCAAAAGTGGTTATTACCAAATCTATGTACGCCCTGGTGATGAGTGGAAGACGGCCTTCAAGACGAAGGATGGGCTATACAAGTGGCTAATTATGCCTTTTGGGCTAACTAACGTCCCAAGCACCTTCATGCGTGTGATGACCCAAGTGTTGAGGCTCTTCATGGGGAAATTTCTGGTTGTATACTTTGATGATATCTTGATTTATAGCATGACCAAGAAACAACACCTCAACCATTTGAGGCAAGTTTGTGGGATCCTTAGAGTCAAGAAATTGTACGCCAACCTAAAGAAGTGTGAGTTCTTATCTAGTAGTATTATCTTCTTAGGTTTTATTATGTCAACTGAGGGCGTATTAGCGGATCCTGAGAAGGTCAAGGCTATCGTCAATTGGCCTAAACCTCATAATATTGATGAGGTGCAAAGCTTTCATGGCCTAACCACCTTCTATAGGCGGTTCATTCGAGGTTTCAGTTCCATTATGGCTCTCATCACGGATTGCATAAAAAATGGAGAGTTTCAATGGACAAAGGCAGCCTCGAAGGCCTTCAAGGAGATAAAGGTCAAGATGACTGAAGCTCCAGTCATGTGACTTTCAGATTTTTTAAAAGTTTTTGAAGTCACATGTGACGTGTCAGGAGTCGGCATAGGAGTACTTAGCCAGGAAGGGCACCCTGTCACCTTTTTTAGTGAGAAATTGAATTAGGCAAAATAAAGATATTCCACTTATGACAATAAATTTTATGTGGTAGTACAATCACTATGCCATTGCCATCATTACCTATTATCGCAAGAATTCGTATTATTCTCAGATCATGAGGCCTTAAGATATTTGAACTCCTAAAAGAAATTAAACTCTAGGTATGGGAAGTAGGTTTAATTCCTTCAAGAGTACACTTTTGTGCTTAAGCACAAGGCCAGCGTAGAGAATAAGCCTGCCGACGTGTTATGTTGTCGAGTCGCATTACTCGACTCCATGAGCATCGAAGTCAGGGGCCTCGAGCTATTAAAGAAGATTATTCTGAGTGTCCAAATTTTGAAGTTGTGTATGCGTCGTTGTTAGAGACTCTGTCGGGAGCTAGTAGTGAGTACTTGATTTTAAACGGATATTTATTTAGCAGTGACCACTTGTGCATACCACGCACTTCCCTCCATAATTTTCTTGTTTGGGAGTTACATTCAAGAGGGGTCATGGGTCATTTCGGTCGAGATAAGAACATTGCCCTAGTGGAGGATAAGTTTCATTGGTCAAGCCTCAAGTGAGACGTGACCAGAATTATAGGGCGGTATCGTACTTGTCAACTGGCAAATCAAAAAAAAATAAAATACAGGATTATACACACCTTTGCCAGTTCCATTTATCCCTTGGTAGGACATTAGTATGGATTTCGTGCTTAGACTCCTCATGATTATTCGAAAACACGATTCTATATTTTTTGTCATGGACTGTTTTTCTAAAATGGCCCACTTTATTCCTTATTCTAAGACCTTCGACACATCTCATGTTGCCAAGTTATTCTTTAGTGAGGTCGTTAAACTGCATGGGTTACCAAAAACCATAGTGTCTGACCATGACATGCAATTCATGAGTTACTTTTGGAAGACACTATGACACATGATGAATACTAGTCTCCAATTTTCTTTTGCTTACCACCCTTAGACTGATGGTCAGACTGAGGTGGTCAATAGGAGCTCAGGGAGTTTACTCAGATGTTTAGTGGGGGAGCACACCAGGACATGGGACGCCATACTACCTATAGCCTAGTTTGCGTTCAATAGTTCTGTCAATAGGTCCACAGGTCTAAGTCCTTTTGAAGTCGTTGCTGGTTATAAGCCTAGGAAGCCTATTGATCTTTTCCCTATGTCAATGTCCCATAGGCCATCAGAGTCTGCAGAGTCCTTTACGCATCACATTCATTCATTGCATCAAGAAATCAAGTGAAAGATCACTACTAGTAATGAACATTACAAAATTTCTACAGACCAGCATAAACATTTTAAGGAATTCAATGTAGGGGACTCTGTGATTGTCCACATTAGGCCCGAGCAGTATCCTCAGGGGGTTGTTCATAAGTTACACATGTGTAGCACTGGACCTTTCAAAATTATAAAATGAAACGGTCTCAATGCGTATGTGGTAGATCTTCCACCTTACACGGGAATTAATTCCACATTCAATGTATAAGATCTAATTGCTTTTCAGGGGACCACTGATAATTTGTTCAGCCCTTCGCCTACCTATCCTGATTCCTTAGATCTCTCCCTTGATACATGGTCTCTTCCCGCTTTTTCTTCCCAACCTCTACCTCCCAAACCTAACCTTCATACACCAAAAGAGGAAATAAAGAATATTCTGGATAATCAAATAGTATCAACATCGGACGGTGGGTTTTAGAAATAACTAGTTCAATGGAAGTCACGCCTAGCTTCAGACAACACGTGGCGCACTGAGGAAGAGCTTCAGAGACTTGATCCTAACATCCTGGAGTGGTTCAGGAGTTTTGTTTCGCCAGTGGCGAAATCTTCGTAGCTGAGGAGAGTTGATGGAGATATAACGTGTACACACGCCGCCCCTACACACGTACGCAAGGAGGAGGGCCCCATCGTTGATCTGGCTCGATGACGACGTCCAAGGAGGGTCTTCTAGTTATAAAACTAAGTTTTGGTTCGTTGAAGTGGGCCCAATAGTTAAGTAAAGCCCATCATGGGTTCTCATAATCATGGTCCACTAGTGTAATTAATCTCGTATTTTAGGTTTTGCTTATTATTATTATTTAGAATATCATAAACGGTTTAGACCTGATTCCCCAGATCTATCCCTTGATACATGTCCTCTTTCCGACTTTTCTTTCCAGTTGATGGGGACATCACGCGCACGCCCCCTACGTACATACGCAAGGAGAAGGAAGACCCAACCGTCAATCTGGATTAATGATGACATCCAGGGATGGCTTCCTAGTTAGAAAACAGAGTTTTGGTTCATTGGAGTGGGCCTGATAGTCAAATAAAGCCCATCATGGGATCTCATAATTGTGGCCCACTAGTCTGATTAATCTCATATTTTAGTTTTTACTTATTAATGTTATTTAGAGTATCATGGATGGTTTAGATTGCTCTAATTAGTTTTTATTTTTATTTACTTCATCGCCAAGTAATAGGTTATGCACATGGCACGAGTTTTAGGGTATAGGATTTTTCGATAAATAGGCACCCCTTGTAGGTTTTTTTTTCTCATTGAAGCTTAATAAAAATTATGTATTTTTCTACTCTTCTAAGTTTTTGAGTTGTGAAAATTCAATTGGGTGCGAAGCCCTCCCTTCATCAAAGGGCTAACTACCGTGGTGCAAAGCCACATCGATCCCGATTCGCCCCCATTCTTTACCATCTCTATTTCTCATTTCCTACCACCATCCTCACTTCAAATTTGTCCTTTATTATAACAGTTTTTCTCTTTACAGCAGAATTCTAGATTTTGGCTCTACATAAGGGCTAAAACTTCGGCGGAGCACCACACACAGACCGTGCATCCAATCGACACGAAACTTGGGAGTTTTGAAGCCCTCCCCTGGCCAACTAGAGCCAAGGAGGTGTTTTTTGCATTTGGCGCCCCCTCGTACATGTGGCCAAACCCCTGCGCATGTGCGATAGGCCTAGCCCGCTGTCAACGTGCGGGGACTATCTTTAGATTCATATTTTCACCTATTTTACTCCTCTCATACCTATTCTCCATAATCCTAACACTAGATTGTATTACTTTCAATTTATTTACCCCTTTTCCTACCATAAAGTTCTCTGAATTGGAATCGGTGAATCCCTTGGATTAGGGACTGATTGTTGTGCATGTATGGATGATTTTTACTTCCCTTTGAGTATCGTTTGGTCCATAATTTTACTGATCTAGCCTGTGTAGGCCTAGACCCGCACAGATTTTTCTTGCTTGAATGTTTGAACTTTTGTGTGAGATGTGAAATTTTATGTGATTGTTTCTAAATTAATATAATCTAAAACCTGAGATCTTACATATCATATTTAATTTTCATGTCCTGCATCAAATTTGGTATCAGAACCTAGGGTTCTTATAGGGGAATACATTACATGTTTAGGGTAATTTGTTTAAGTCCATCATGTATCTGGTTTCATCATATATAATTGTTTAGAAGTTCGTAGTTACTAATATTAGTTGCTAAAATTTTTGTTATTAGGAAGCTAGCAATTCACATTGCTGTAACTTTCTATTATTCCCTTATTTTGACAACTATATTGCTAATTTTAGTAGCACTGCGTAGTTTCCCTCATATAGAGTCTCATTAGATCATTTAGTCCCATTTAGTTGCATATAGTCATAGTAGAAAGTCCTTAGTGGAGAATTATTCCCTTTACCTCATAGCCCAGGCCCCACATCGCACGGGTTAGGACCTCAGCCGAACCCCCTTTATGGGCCCCAAATCACATGGGCCGCCCACCCCTAGTGTGTCCTCGCATCCCATGGGCTACCCCACTTGAGGCCGGTGTGAAATGCACATTAATCACTCTCGGTGAGGAGTCTCAAACACGAGACCTCTTCCATGGGCTACACAAATTTGATGTGGGACAATTAACCATTTGCTTTAAAAGCTCGAACTGTTAGAGTATGGTGAATTAATCTCTTTGTCTCATAGCCCAAGCCCCACATCGTATGGGTTAAGCCCTCAGTTAAACCCCCTTCGTGGGCCCCAAATCACACGGGCCGCCCACCCCGAGTGTGTCCTCGCATCCCACGGGCTACCCCACTCGAGCTCGGTCTGAAATATGCATTAATTACCCCCGGTGAGGAGTCTCGAACACGAGACCTCCCCCATGGGCCCCGCCCATCCCGAGTATGCCTCTGCATCCCATAGGCGACCCCACTTGAGCCTGGTGTGAAAATGCCTCAGCATTAGGTGATGAGTGGAAGACAACTTTTAAGATTAAGGAAGGGTTGTATGAATGGATGGTCATACCATTCGGTCTTTCGAACACACCTAGTACATTCATGAAGTTGATGAACCAAGTTCTGAAGCCATTCATTAGGTGGTTTGTTGTAATTTATGTCGATGACATCTTCATATACAGTCAAGATGAAGCAAGCCATATAGAGCACCTCAGGGAAGTCCTTCAGTGCTCATTAAAAGCAAGTTCTCAATTAAAAAAATAAAGCTTTTTGACCAATGACCTATTGTTTTTAGGCTTTGTCATGACATCCACAGGCATTCAAGTGGATGAATAAAAGGTAAAAGCCATCAGAGAATGACCAGTCCCAACAAACATCCATGAGGTATGAAGTTTTCATGAATCGATAACATTCTATCATTAGTTTCTGAAGAATTTTAGCAGCCTTATATCTCCGATTACAAACTGCATGAAAAAGTGATAATTTCAGTGGATTGACGAAGCCAATAAGAGCTTTGCTGAAATTAAAAACAGGTTGTCCACAACCCCGGTTCTTGTACTTCCCAACTTTGACAAACTATTCAAAGTTAAATGTGATGCTTCATATGTCAGGATTGTGAGAGTCTTGTCTTAAGAAAGTCTGCTGGTAGCCTTCTACAGTGAAAAGTTTAGCGATGCACGCAAAAAGTTGTCTGCATATGAGCTTAAATTGTACGTAGTGGTCCAAGTATTGTGACTATTGGCGACATTACTTGATTTAAAGGGATTCTTTACACAGACCATCTGTAACATCCCGAATTTGCACGGCCAGAGTTTATATTAATGCCCAAGAAAATCAGGTGTTAATATTGTATAAATTGGATGCCCTAAAAATCGCACATCATTTTTTTCCATTTAGATCACATCTAGATACATTTATGCAATTAACATTCATGAGAATAAAATTGACTATATTGATTATTTCATTAGAGTAAAAGAATTCAGCAAAAAATCAAAGGCCCTCTCAATTGGAGCTTATTACATTTATTGAGTTCGCAGCGGAAGAATAAAACTAAATCATATAACTATCTTCTTATTCTTTCAGCATAATTTTTGATATGGAGATTGTCCTTTAGGTGTCACCTACATCATCTGTACGGTTGGAGAGGGCCAACGCCCTACTCATAGTGATGGTTATCCTCTAATATTGACAATAATTCAAGGTATTCATAAAAGTAATGTAAGTGTTCAGATACATCTCGTACTTCACTAATACAAGGATATCAACGTACGTAAACAACCTACATGAAATGCATGCTCCGCAAAGTGTGTGCAGTTCATTATACATAGTGATGAACCCGAGCATTGGTGCGGATGGAGGTGGGACCCACCATCAAGAAGCAGTGCATGGATCCAAACTGTCCATCAGATACTATCTCCTCCCATGATAAGGAAACAACATAACTTCCATGCAAAGAGATGAAGTTTTGCTCGGCAATCCGGCCGAGCAGAGTGCCGCACCAACTTCAACTCAGAGAACATAGTCACTCCAATCTTCTTATGCTAACAACCCTACTGATCAAAGCTGTTCAAAACCTCAAGAATAGGGATCCGACCATACTCACGTCGTCCGAATGAGACGTCAGGAGGAGAAGAACCTGGAACATGTCACACTCTCTTACGAAAACACACCTCCACAAACCCGTCCGTAAGATCCCCAGAAATCATGCACGTAGAAGAATAGCGTGATCAGAAGAGGAGTTCTGTGGGCCAGAGACAGTCAGATAGTGGTCCCTGACCATCCAAGGGCAAGATCCCAAACAAAGACCAGTTGGGAAACAAACGATCATTAGAGCAGTGACCACCTGCTCAATCAAAAATGCAAAATGATGAGAACAGGGACAAACATCAAGAAGAATAAAAAAACGTCCATATGATGGCCTCTCATCATATAAAACCTCCCCAATAAACCAATCAGATTAAATCTTGAATGGAAGTGTGATTCCAGACCCACTCACCGACCGGTTACGAGATCTCTGTGTAAATAGAGTACGGAGAAGCAACTTTTCACTCGATCCGAAATTCATGTTTCGCTGAGGGAGAAAGCAAAAATACCTACGCTGAGAGAAGGGAGCGACAATCAAGTTTCATGCAGGGAAGAAAGGAGAAAGAAAGAGAGAAAGTGAGGAAGAAGAATTCCTCCGACTGAAAAATCAATAAGAAGAAGGACGAGCCGAGTGCCGAAGTCAATCGAGTCACTAAGTCACACCAAGTCGGGGTAAACTAGCAACAGTCCCTTCTAGGTTTTCTTTCTTTTTCTTCCTCCTTTCCAACTGATCGAGTCAAACATAGGGTCAAGAAGGGTCGACTCAGCTAAGAATTCGAGTGTAAACTCGAGTCGAGGTGGGTTGAGATTAAGCCTCTTAATCTCATAACCCTCAGTAATACGCATACTAACCTAAGACAAACTATCAAAAAACCTAACCATTTAAATCATTAAAATACTAGGTTAAGATTCCAACTCAACAACGTGTATTCATACTCAAAGAGGGCACTGGCAGTAAAAGGTGAGGGTTTTATCCTTTAAGCATACGGTACTTTAAGTTGATATGCTTTACCTTACTTGTTACATACTATGTTTTCATACTGATATGATTTCCTTCCTGTAATTATTTAATTTATCATCAACAATTATCTACCCTTTTGAAAATTATGATATGATGTTTATTATAAGTGATCTTTATGAATTTATGTGGAGTGATGGATATAGGCCTTGCCCTTGCCTTTATCAATTTGTTGAATTAGCCCTTACTACTCTTCTCTTTATTGAGTTCGTTACTTTCACTCTCCTTGTTATTGAGTTAGCCATTGCCACTCTTCTATTTGTTGAGTTAGCCATTGCTGCTCTCCTTTTATTGAGTTGACCATTGTCACTCTCTTCTTTGTGAGTTAGCCATTGCTACTTTCTTACTTACTTTACTAACCTTCGTGCTAGTTACCTTTAAGGCTTGGGCATGTGTCTTAATATTTCAGAACCCCCATGATTCGACTTATATTCTTGATAAGTGTAAGTGATGCATTAAGAGGTATCACAACTAGTGATTCAAATATTTTATCATGGACGTAATGCGCTCTAAATAGAGACCCTTTTGGTCGACACATAATTTCATAGGTTTTGAGTAGTGGTGTACAAATCGATGTAAGTAATTTGTAATGCATGTTACACCAATTTCAGGATTGGATGTCGCAAATAGTCACTCCATGAACAAATTGTGTCACATAATTCATCTGACTTATGTGTTGTGCCACCTTGAGGTGTTTATGTAGATCCACGGTAGCGTCGGATATGCTGGCAAATATCCATAGTTATGGGATGCGGATCGATTTGGATTTTCTATGAATCATATTCCACATTAAAATGTTCACAATGTATGATGAGCTGCACACACTTTGTTAGGCATGCATCTCATATAGGTTGTCTGTGCATTCTAATGCTCCTTGTAATAGTGGAATGTGAGATGTATCTATAAGTGCTATATTGTATAAAGTACACCTTTGTTTATCAAATTTTATTTTAACAAAATAGCTTACGAAGTGGCCCGTCTAATGTGGATCAAGATGGAAAGTTCAAGTCAAGTAGTGGACAAAGATGGAAAGTTCAATAAGTTCAAGATGATTGAGTTCAAGTTCTACTAAAGATCTAGTAGAAGATCAAGCTCCATCTTCAACTATAAGCTCTATTGAAGAGCATTTGATTATTCTTTTAGTCTGATGAATTAATTAATATAGTCGATTTTATTCTCATGAATGTTACCTTTATGAATGTATCTAGATGTGATCTAAATGAAAAAAAGGGTGTGATTTTTAAAGCGTCCAATTTATATATTATTAACACCTGATTTTTTCGAGCACAATTATAAACTTAGGCCGTGAAAATTTGGGATGTTATACCGTTAATCTCTTAAATTCGTTAATATTCAAGCTAACATGAATCGTGTGCATGTTAAGTGAGTTTTATTTTTGCAAGAATTCACATTTGTGCTAAAACATAAGTTTAGACAGTAGAACAAAGTGGCCATTGCCTTGAGTTGCCATTTAACTCTATTAGTCACTATAAGCAGTGAGGTTGTTGGGTTCGAGCGCCTCAATAACATATAAGCCAAGAATAACGACTTCAAGGACACATGAGTTAGATGCCAAGAAGGTCTCCCCAGTGAACTACACATGTAAGATGGTTCTTTTTCAAAGGGAATCGACTGTGCATCCCGAAAAGTTTTTTGAGAGAGTAGATCATCTAAGAGCTACATGGATGTAGCCTTGGTGAACACCTTGGATAGGATAAGACACAAGCTCTTGTTGAAAAATGGTAATATTGGCTATAGTTAATACGTGATGTGGGTAAAGTGGTGTAGCAATGTCATGTTTGCCAAGTCTTTAAGGGGAATTCTCAGAATACAGGCCTCTACACATCGTTACCTGTACCTGATGGCCCTTAGGATGACATATTAATGTACTTCGTGTTTTGTCTCCCACACGTGACATAGATTCGGTGTTTGTGGTGATAGATTGTTTCTCGAAAATGATACATATCATCCCATGCAAAAAGACCCTCGACGCGACGAACGTGACAAATTTATTCTTCAAAGAGGTTGTGCGATTACACGGGGTCCTCAAAACTATCACTTCTGACCATGATACAGAGTTCATTAGCCATTCTAGCGGACTTTGTGGAACCGGTTAGGTAGACGACTTTAGTTCAGCAGTGCCTAGCTACCACCCACAGACCGATGGGCAAACTGAAGTTGCGAATCACACGTTGGGAAAGTCTAAGAAAAGTTAAAGTAGTGGAATTTAGCTTTGTCACAAGTAGAGTTTGCATTCAATAACATAGTGAACTGCTCGACAGGGAAGTCCCCATTCCAGGTTATTTACGGTTGAGTGCCTTGCCACACACTTGATGTAACATCCCAAACTTCTCAATATCCGAGTATTAAAAGTTCTCAATAGTTACCATGAAATTTAACTTCTTATGTATATGTATACGATACTAATCTAGCTATCCCAACCTTACATCCATTCTCCAACACGAATATGACCATTCGGAATAATCTCCATTCATAGATCAAGCCATCTAACTGATGATTTTGAGATATGATCATCATATATCCAAGTATTCTCACTTGTCCATCATAACCAACCGTTCTGTCAACTATTTACCGCTAGGTAAAGATATCTGACCGTCGAGACTGAGTTTGAACCACTTGATCATAGTAAACTAGTTACTTGATCTCAGTATCCACTCATATACATATCAAATTGAGATTTTGATCTGTTCATCTTATTTGCCACCTATGAATATGCTTAACACACCATCAAAACTACAATATGTGAAACTTATACATGTGAATAAGTCACTTGAATGTAACGGTATACATGTTCTACCTCTTGACCACTCCAAAAACTCACTTGTGATCATCCGTTTACAAAACTGATTGTGCACCCACTTACATACATGATCAGAGTACTAACCATCAAGTTTTTCTATTTTTAATATGTCATCAGACCATCCATTATGTTGGCTGATATATGTACATTCTCCTAATTAGTTTGATGAATAATTCCTTATTCATAATGATTTAGACATAAGTTATTTTATAAGAATTATTTAGAAAAGTGCTTACAATTATGTAGAACCATTAGATTTTCCAAAACTCTTATATTAATAATAATTATAAAAATGCCATTAACCTAACCCCTGAATTTTAGATCACATGGTTCCCAAGATCCGTTTGATGTGAAATTTAATATCATGCTTATGTATCATAAATTAACCATACATGTCAAATTTTGGCCCTTAGATCACTGTAAAAGTGATCAAATTGACAAATCAGCCTCTTAACCGTTGATTTTGGTGTCCATTGAGTGAAGAAACCTCATAAGTAATCGTAGTAGGATATTTTTCTTCACTTGAATGATTCTGATTACTAATCATATAAAGCAAGTGTGAAATATGAAGACCCCACTTTAGTACACTTTTCCTTAGGCGCGAAGTTATCTTGTCAAGGCCTATCAATTCCTTATAAATCTGGATCTTCTAATTTAACCACTTTTTTCCGTCTACCGCAACTCAAATTTAGACCACACTCTGGTTTTATATGACTACGAGGTTATATAAAATTTAAGCCTCGATCTATGATCCTACACCATTGAAGGTTGAAGCCAGTTCTTTCATTTTAGTACAAAAGGTAAAATTTTAGATTTAGACTTTTTCCACCATCGATTAACTACCAAATTTTTTGACAATTTTCCTATCCTAATTACACATTTTTTCAAAATTGGGCCCTGATCATTAAGTGTGAATCCTTAATTGAGATCAAGTTTGTTTTGCCACCCATTAAGAAAATTTTTAAGATAGGTCAATCTAAATTTTGGATGACTAAGAAAATCATATACCTTGGCTTTATTCGACGACTTTGACACAATGGACAAATTAAATAAGAAAGATCGTCAGAAAAGAAAAAATTGGAGAAACCCAATCCAAGTGGGATGTGAAACACACCCCTCTCACACGCTCACTCCTTTTAAAAAGGAGTGCGTTCCCATCTCCACTCACACACCCAATTCTCCCAACGTACAGAGAGTAAGAGAGAGAGATAAAGAGAGAGAGGGAGAGAGAGAGAGAGAGAGGCCTAGATGCCCTGTTCCTTCTCCATATGCATGGTGTCTCCCTCTTACTCTAGCGATGTTGTGATTCATGTGGAAGCTTTTCATGTATAAGCTTTTCTACATAGATATTTACCTATGATTTATATCTAAGGCTAAGGTGAGGGATTCCTTTAAGCTTATAGTAATTTAAGTTGATATGTTATATCTTACCTTTTACATGTATACTTTCATGTTACTATAAGTATCTCTCTACAATTATTTAATTTACCACCAATAATTATTTATCCTTTGGGAACTATGATTAATATGTGATTTTATTAATTTATGTGTGACGATGGATACAAGTCTTACCCTTGCCTTTACCAATTTTGTTGAGTTAGCCTTTGCTGCTCTCCTCTTGGTTGAGTTACCCATTGCTACTATCCTCTTTGTTGATTTAGCCCTTACTACTATCCTCTTTATTGAGTTAGTCATTGCTACTCTCCTCCTTTATTATGTTAGCCTCGTGTTATCTACCTTTATGGCTTGGTCATGTGTCATGGAATTTTAAAATTCTCATGATTCAAATTATTTCTCTATCGATGTCAGTGATGTGTTAGAGGTATCATAACTAGTAATTCAAATATTTATCGTGGACATAATACATTACCGGTAGCGGCCCTCTTGGTTGGCACGTAATTCCATGTTTCATGGGTAGTGCACAAATCGATGTAAGTAATTTGCAATGCGTGTTACACCACTTTCAGGATTGGATGTCGCAAATAGTCGCTCCATGAACAAATCGTGTCACGTAATTTATGCAGTCATGTGTTGTGTTTGTCTTGGGATAACCGCATAAAATCATGTTAAACGTGGGACACACCGACGAATCTCCGTAGTATGGGATGTGGGGCAAGTCAGATAACTCTAATCATATTCCACATTGTGGCAATCACTAAGTGTGATAAATCGCATATACTTTGCTAGGCATGCATCTCATATAGATTGCCTGTGCATATTGATACCTCTTGTGGTTGTGGAGTACGGGATGTATCAGAACCCTTACATTACTTTTATAAATCTTTTGAATTACTATTAATCTTAAAGGATAAGCATCACTATGAGTAAGGTATTAACCCTCTCCAACTGTATAGATGATACAGGTGATGTATAGATTGAAGATCCAGAGGACCATTTCCTTATGGAAGATAATTTTATGATTTAGCTTTATATTTCCGCTGTAAACTTGATAACGTAATAAGCTTCCATTGAGAGGACATTTAATAATTTGTTAAATTCTTTTACTCTAATGAAATAATAAATACAGTCGATTTTATTCTCGTGAATGGGTACTTTATGAATGTAACTAGATGTGATCTAAATGAAAAAAAATATATGATTCAATTTTAAAGTATCTAATTTGTTAATAATGTATACATTGGATGCTTTAAAAATCGCACCATATTTTTTTTTCCATTTAGATCACATCCAGTTACATTCATGAAAGAATCCATTCATGAGAATAAAATCGATTGTATTTATTATTTCATTAGAGTAAAAGAATTTAACAAATTATCAAATGCCCTCTCAATGGGAGCTTATTAAATTATCGAGTTCGCGGCAGAAATATAAAACTATCTTCTTATTCATTCAGTATAATCTTCCATAGAGAGATGGTCCTCTAGGTCTTCAATCTGTACATCACCTGCATCATCTATACGGTTGGAGAGAGTCAATGCCCTACTCATAGTGATGATTGTCCTTTAAGATTAAAGGTAATTCAAAAGATTAATAAAATCAATGTAAGGGTTCTGATATGTCTCGTACTCCACCACTACGAGAGGTATCAACATGCACAACCAATCTACATGAATGCATGTCTAGCAAAGTATGTGCTGCTCATCATTCGTAATGATATCACAATGTGGAATATAATTCATAGAAAACCCAACTCGCCCCGCATCTCAAACTATGAAAATTTGCCGGCGTGTTTAACGTTAACGTCGATTTATGCAAACATATAAAGGTAAATAACAATGTGATTGGGGAATTTACGTAACACGATGTGTTCATAGAGCGACTATTTATGATGACGATCTACTTACATCGATTGTGCATCACGCCAACCAACTTACAGAATTACATGCCAACCAAGAGGGCCGCTACCCGTAATGCATTATGTCCATGATAAATATTTGAATTACTAGTTATGATACCTCTAACACATCACTTGCATCGATAGAGAAATAATTTAAATCATGAGAATTTTAAAATTTCAAAAAACATGCCCAAGCCATAAAGGTAGATAGCATAAAGTTAACATAATAAAGGAGGACTAACTCAACAAAGAGAAGAGTAACAAGGGCTAGCTTAACAAAGAAGAGAGTAGCAAGGGTTAACTCAACAAAATTGGTAAAGGTAAAGGCAAGGCTTGTATCCATCGCCTCACATAAATTAATAAAGATCACACGTAATTAAAATTACATCTTAACCATAATTCCTAAAAGATAAATAATTGTTGGTGGTAAATTAACCAATTGTAGAGAAAGAATCATAGTAACATGAAAACATAGCATGTAAAAGGTAAGATAAAGTATATCAACTTAAATTATTGTAAGCTTAAAGGAATCCCTCACCTTAGCCTTAAATACAAACCCTAGGTAGATATCCATGTAGAAAAGCTTATACATGAAAAGCTTCGACATGAATTACAACATTGCTTGAGCAAGAGGTAGACATTATGCATATGGAGAAAGAAGATAGCGTCTAGGCTTTTCTTTCTCTTTCTCTTTCTCTTTATCTTTCTCTCTTTCTCTTTCTCCTTGTGCAATGGGAGATTTGGGTGTGTGAGTGGAGAGGGGAACGCACACTCCTTTTTAAAAGGAGTGGGCATGTGAGAGGGGTGTGTTTCACATCCCACTTAGATTGGGTTACTCCAATTTTTCCTTTTCTAATGATCTTTCTTTAAATCTAATTCCTCCATTGTGTCAGGGTCGTCAAAGATTTTCTAGGTCATCCGAAATTCAGATTGGCCTATCTTGAAAATTTTCCTAATGGGTGCCAAAACATTTCAATTAACAGTCCACACTTAATGATCAGAGCCCGATTTTGGAAAAAAATGTGTAGTTAAGATAGGCAAACGGTTGGACAAAATTTGATAGTTGATAGATGGTGGAAAAAGCTTAAATATAAAATTATAACTTTTATACTATAAGGAAGGAATTGACTTCAACCTTCAACGGTGTAAGATCATACATCGGGGCCTAAATTTTGTATAACCTTGTAGTCATATAAGACTAGAGTGTGGTCTAAATTTGAGTTACGATGGATGGAAGTAAGTGGTTAAATTGGAAGATCCAGATTTATAAGGAGTTGGTAGGCATTGACAGGATAATTTCGCGCCTAAGGAAAAATTTACCAAGTGAGGTCTTAATATTTCATACTTGGTCTATATGATGGGCAATCTCATATGAAGGAAAATATCCTATTACAATTGCCCACGATATTTCTTAACTCGATGGACACCAAAATCAACGGTTAAGAGGATGATTTGTCAATTAGATTACTTTTTACAATGATCTAAGGGCTGAAATTTAACATGTATGGTTAATTCATGATACATAGGCATGGTATAAAATTTCACATCAAACGGATCGTGGGAACCATATGATTTAGGATTTAGGGGTCTAGGTTAATGGTCTTTTCATAATTATTATTGATATAAGAGTTTTGAGAAATCTAATGGTTCTACATGGCTGTAGACACGATTCTAAGTAATTCTTACAAAATAACTTATATTTAAATCATTATGAATAAGGAATTATTCACCAAACTAATTAGGGGAATGTACATATAACATAATGGATGGTTAGATGATATGTTAAAAATAGAATAACTTGATGGTTAGTAGTTTGATCATGTATATAAGTGGGTGTACGGTCAATTTTTTAAACGGATGATCACAAGTGAGTTTTTAGATTAGTCAAGAGGTAAAACACGTATACCATTAGATTCAAATAACTTGTTCATATGTATAAGTTTATCAGATTGTAGTTTTGATGGTGGGTTAAGCATATTTATAGGTGGCGAACAAGATGAACAGATCAGAATCTCAATTTGATATGTGTATAAATGGATGCTGAGATCAATTAGTTAGTTTACTATGATCAGGTGGTCCAAACTCCGAGTGGACAATTATATATCTTTACCTAGTGGTGAATAGTTGACTGAACAGTTGGTTATGATGGACAAATGAGAATACTTAGGTATACGATAATCTTATTTTAAAATCAACGGTCAGATGGCTTGATCTATGAATGAAGATTATTCTCAACGGTTAGATTTGTGTTGGAAAATAGATGTAAGGTTAGGATAGCTAGATTGGTATTATACACATGTACATAATAAGTTAAATTTCATGCTAACACTCGAGAACTTTCAATACTCGGGTATTAAAAAGTTCGGGGTGTTACAATCTACCCCTATTAAACAAAATTTCGTCCCCGAAATTTAATTACTTGTACCAGTTACACTGATTCATTTGGTTTATTTTTTCACTATATTCCTCGTGAGTTAGATGTATATGTCTAGGTGTGCATATAATTGACTATATGAAATCGAGAACTTTCAATACTAAGTATTGAAAAGTTCGGGGTATTACAATCTATCGCCTCATACAAAATTTCGTCCTCGAAATTTAATTATTTATACTAGTTACACTAATTCATTTGGTTTATTTTTTCACTATATTCCTCATAAGTTAGATATATATATATATATATATGTCTAAGTGTGCGGATAATTGGTTATATAAAATCGAGACACTACACTTGACTCGGTCCATTTGCCCAAAGCTCCCAGGCATGCGTGCTGTAGTGAAACATATGTCAAATAGGATCATAGGTATTATGCGGGGAGGTCGAAGCCAAGTTACACGCCTCGAACAACAAGTACAAGGACCAAGCCGACAAGAATCAACGACAAAAGGTGTTCAAGGTGGGTGACCAATTTATGGTCTATCTATGCAAGGAGAGATTTCCGATTGGGACATACAAAAAATTAAAAAATAAGAAGATTAGGCTGGTACTAATCCTCTGAAAGATCAATGATAATGTGTACGTTCTTGATCTTCCGGATGACATGGAGATCTCGCGTACTTTCAACGTCGTGGACCTAACCGAGTATCATGAACTGAAGCAGGATAAGAACTTGAGAACGAGTTCTTTTGAAGTGGAGGGGATTGATGCAGAGCGAGTCGTGGATAAGTTCATGGCCAAGATGGACCAAAAAAGGCCCAATTGGAGACGGAGGTGATTTGGACCGTTCGAACCTGAAACAAACATATCTTGCAAACCGGAATAAGTTATCTGACATGCCATATATGATTTTAGGGCAGGACGAGCTACTTTAGCCACCTAATCGAGCATAGTCAAGTTGGGCATGCTGAATTTGCGAAATACCATCAGATCAATGGTTGAATTCCTATTTTAATTTCATTTTTACCATTTATAAGAAGTTTTAGTTTAAGTATAACTCTTCATTGAGCCCAACATGAAAAGTGCTTAGAATAGTTAGGGTAGCATCATGGTTCGGCCAAACAGGACACTTACTAGTTTTGGTTGAAAACCATGCGCACTAGTAGAAATCACGATCGTCTGTAAATAGTAAGTTTACTATTTATAGGAAATCATGATTTCTAGGAGTTTTAGTTATAGTTTAATTCTGAAACTTCTTCGGAGAGTTTATGTTATTATATAAGAGGTTGTAAGCTCATATTTCATAATCAATCAAATTATTACGAATTTTATTAGAATTATTTTCTATTTTCTATCTCTTCTTGTGTGTTCGAGGCATCTCTGTGAGGAGTCTAAAGATGGTCTGAGGATTTGGAATAGATGCATTGGAAATCTATGCCGTTTATTAAAATAATCTATAAATTTTTTTAAAAAAAATACCTATAAAATGCTGTGAATTGTCGCGGGAAGAATGAATGAAAAAGACTTCAATGCACAGAGATCAGTTATCGACGGACAACATGCCGAAACTCCTAAGTGATTAAGCATGCATATGCACTCGGGAGAGCATGACAGAGAGATTGAGGAAGGAGGGGCCTCTGTTCCTTGGAAACAGAGAGTCGCTGACTCCCCCATTTTCATTGGTCCACCACATTCTCCTACCATGTTATTTAAATATATTTTTTTAAAAAAACTTCAGCAAAAATTTCTAATGGACACAACAGCCTCTCTAACAAGACTTTCTATTTGCATTTTCTATTTTGATATTTTTTGGCCCAAATCTATTCTTCTATCAAATTTTCTCGATTTGATTTTCAAAATCTTTCCTATTTTAATAATGCCTTCTATCAAAGCTTTTATTGAGAAGTTAAAAAATAAAAAATAAAAAAACAATGATTTCTACAAGTTTTAGTTATAGTTTAATTTTGAAACTTCTTTGGAGAGTTTATGTTATTATTTAAGAGGTTGGAAGCTCATATTTCATAATCAATCAAATTATTACAAATTTTATTAGAATTATTTTCTATTTTCTATCTCTCCCTGTGTGTTCGAGGCATCTCTGTGATGAGTCTAAAGAAGGTCTGAGGAATTGAAATAGTTGCCCCCTCTATGTCACCAATACACCAGTTGCACGGAGTAGCTAAAACGCTTGAGCCTTGTGGTGCCCATCATGTTGTGTGTGTGGCATTAATCCATCCCTCAGGTGCATACTCTACTATTCACCGTACATCTGGAAAATAGCCTGTTCCAAAACTTATGTGGGCCATACCATGGCATTTTACCCTATGCATTGGATGGGTACCATATGGCATGCGCGCATTCCTGGATGGTTTGATGAACTCAAAAATCTTAAACACCTCCAATTCCTGCCACTCTTTTTGGAGAATTGTCTTCCTTGGAAGAGTTAGATCTCTCACCAGGAAGAATGGACTTCAATACTCGGGCCTACCACACCGGGTAAATTTAGAGGTTTTAGGCATTAATTTACATTGTTCCAAGTGGTATGGCCCACATGAGTTTAGGAACAGGCTGTTTTCCGGATGTATGGTGAATAGTAGAGTGCGCACCTGAGGGATGGATTAATGCCACACGCACAACATGATGGGCACCACAAGGCTCGGGCGTTTAGCCACTCGGTGCAACATGGATAGGGATTTATTGGGACCCCAGATCCTGTGATGTGAGTGGAACATGTCCGTGGAGCCCACTTTGATGTATGCATTGGAAATCTATGCCGTTTATTGAAATAATCTATAAAAAAAAATTTTAAAAAATACCTGTAAAATGCCGTGAATTGTCGCGGGAAGAATGAATGAAAAAGACTTCAATGCACAGAGATCGGTTAGATAGCATGTCGAAACTCCTAGGTGATTAAGCATGTTTATACACTCGAGAGAGCATGAGGGAGAGATTGAGGAAGGAGGGGCCATGAATCAATTGCAGAAAAATAGATGTTTTTTTTTTTTTTTCTAATAAAAGCTTTGATAGAAGGCGTTATTAAAATATGAAAGATTTTGAAAATCAAATTGAAAAGGTTCGATAAAAGAAGAAGATTTCAACAAAAATTTCAAAATAAAAAGCGTAAATAGAAATTGTCGTTATAGAGGCGGCCGTCCTCATTAGAAATTTTTGCTGGAGTTTTTTTTTTCTTTTTTTAAAAAATATATTTAAATAACTGCCTAGGTGGCAGGAAAATGAGGTTGACCAATGAAAACTGGGGAGTCAGCAACTCTCTATTTTCACGAAACAGAGGATCTGCGCTCTTCACAGACATTGCCTAAGCCCCACCTATCTTGGGACGCAGATTGCGTCCTGAACGCGGAATGGGGAAATTTTCCGTGTTTAGTGGTGTTTGTTAATGCGTTGGTAACGCGAAAGACGGAAAGCGCTAAGTGGTTTTTCACTGAATTCTTTCCGTGATAGGAGTTTGGCTTAATGGTGAACGCGGAATGCGCTCTGTGATTTTTCATTAAACAAATTTTTTTTGCTTCCAAAAGTACCCCTTTTCAAGTTACTACGGAAAGTTTTTCTTTTCAATTGTTTGCGCAATACAAAATCAACTGAAACTTCTTTATGCCCCACCATGATTTATGTGTTTGATCCACACCGTCCATCAACTTTTTCAGATAATTTAATTTGTGATCCAATAAAAGAAGCAGGTCCAATGATTAATTGGACCATAAGGTGGGGATTGAACGTCCACCGTTAAAAACTTCTTGAGAGCTGGAGAAGTTTCAGATCAAGCTGATATTTGTGTTTTCACTTCATCCATGTCTACATGACCTAATGAAGAGGTTGGATGGTAAAAAAACATCACAGTGGCCCATGTAACTTTGATCTCTTTGAACCGTTTGGACGTAGATTGCGTACTACCCCCGCCCGTCCCTAGCTCCGAACGGGCAGTTCTGTGGGCGGGCCCACCGTGATGTATCTGTACATACAAACCCTCTATCCCTTTTCTCATATTATTTAAAAGCATCAAAACAAAAATGAGTCAAATCCAACGATCAAATGGACCACATCACAGATGACTCTTGCATTTAATGCAACTGGTGCATTTTAATGCAACCAAGATTATTATTTGGTGTAGTCCACTTGAGGGTTGGATCTGCCTCATTTTTGTGTTCATGACTTAAAATAATGTAAGAAAAGGGATTGACGGTTTGGATGTACATATACATCACGGTGGGCCCGCCCACAGAACTGCCCGTTCGGAGCCAGGTACGGGCGGGGGTAGTACACTCGTACGCAATCCGCGTCCTCGTTAAACACGGACGCGGATTTACTGCGAAAGCCTTTGCAGGAAGCTCCTGCGTAGGGAATCTGGATGGGGCCCACTGAGATGTTTTTGAGAAAGCCACACCGTCCATCCGATTTTAGAGATTATTTTATGATATGCAACCAAAAATAAGGTATATTCAAAACTCGAATCGACCACACGAGAGGAAACAGTGGAGATTTAGTGACCACCGTTGAAACATTTATATGGCCACGAAGGTTTTGTCTCAGTCTAATTTTTGATATTTTCACTTCATCCCAGTGAAAATGACCTTATCAACGGCTTGGATGGAATATAAACATCAAGGTGGAGCCTAGGAAGGTTTCAGCGATGGACATTCCTTTGCCACTGTTTCATCTCGTATGCCCCACTTGAGTCTTATATCCTCCTAATTTTCAATCACATGTACTAAAATGAGCTAGAAAAACGGATGGACGGGTTAGATTTCTCATAAACATCACGGTGGCCCCCACCATGCATTCCCAGCGCAGGAACTTCCTGCCAAAGACTTTCGCCGGAAATCCTCTTCCGTTACGGGAACGGACTGGCTACTCCCACTGCCACCGGCCAGTGGCTGATGGTCGGTGCTCTGTGGGCCCTACCATGGCGTATGTGTTTCATCCATGCCATCCATCTATTTTTTTAGACCATTTCATGGTATGGAACAAAAAACTAGATATATCAAAATCTCAAGTCGGCCACATTACAGGAAACAGTGTTGAATAGCGTCGACCATTAAAAACCTTTTGGGGACCATAAAAGTTTTGGATCAAGCTGATCTTTGTTTTTACCCTTCATCTGGGCCTTAGGAGGATTTTAATGATGCATATCCAATCATTATTGTTTTCCTATGGTGTGGTCCACCTGAGATTTATATTCCTCTAATTTTTGGGAAGAAGCACTAGAATGATTTGTAAAAATGGATGAACGGAATGGATGAAACACATACATCATGGAGGGGCTAACAGAGCACTGCCCAGGGAGTAGCCAATCCGTCTCGAGCCAGGGTGACGCGGATTTCCTGCTAAAGGCTTTCGCGGGAAGTTCCTGCGCTGGAAACTTAGGTGGGGCTTACCGTGATGTTTGTGAGAAATCCACACCATCCATCTATCCATTTTTTGAGATCATTTTAGGACTTTAGAGAAAAATTGAGAAGGATCCAATACTCAAGTGGGCCGCAATAAAGGAAAACGTGTACAGGGAAATTCCTGCCATTGAAATGTTACTGGCGTAGACAGTGATGTTTATATGCCATCTATACCGTTTATAATGTCATTCATACTGGGATGAAATGAAAATAAAAATATTATCCTGGTCCGAGCCAGGGACGGGATTGGGAAGCAGATTGGCTGGTGTATTGACGTAAGTAAGTTCTGTGGGTCCCATCATGATGTATTTGTTATATCTAAACTGTCCATCCATTTTGTAAGCTAGTCGTAAGACTTGAGCTGAAAAATAAGACATATATAAAGATAAACTGGACCACACTTCAAAAACAGTAGGGGATTGAACGTGTACCGTTGAAACCCTTTTGGGGTCATAGAAGTTTCGGATCAATATGAAATTTGTTTTTCCTCTTCATCCAGATATTTTTGACCTTATGAATACATTAGATGGAAATAAACGTTCTAGTGGGCCCTGCAAGTTTTTTAACGGTGAAAATCATTATTCCACTGCTATTTTTGGTGTGGTCCATTTGAGTTTTGGATATGATTCATTTTTTGGACAATGCTCTAAAATAATTTTGAAAAATTTATGAACGGTGCGGATATAATAAATACATTATTGTAGGGCCCATGTAACTTTGATCTCCTTTGAAACCTTCATACAAGGCAGACCTCGAGGAGCGTCTTCACACGACACATATCCACGTATCAACAGATTGGCTACTCCCCCCACCACCGGCCTGGTGGGTAATGGTCAGTGTTGTGAGGCCTCATGATGTATGTGTTTCGTCCATTCAGTTCATTCATTTTTTACATATCATTTTAATTCTCTATTAAATATTTTATAGTTTATTTGAATTAAATAGAATAATTTTATTTTCATTTAATAAAAAATAATTTTTTTATAATGTAAAATATTTTCAAACAGGAGATAGAGGCAAATGTGTCAAATCAACATATTTCAAACAATTCATATGTTTGTTAACAAACAGGCTGTTTCAAATTCAGTACTTAATTTTCAAACTTCAGCCATAATTACCAAACAAGTTTTTTGACTTTAGATTTCAGATTCACGCTTTAGATTTCAGATTCAGCTTTAGTATGTCCCGCTTGAATGCTATACGACCAGACAGGAGCTAGACCTATGTACGAGTACATCAGGTCTGCAGCGAAAACAGGGGACGAGGATTTCCTGGCTACCGTGATGTGTGAATTTTATCCACGCCATCCATCTATTTTTCCATATCACTTTAGACTAATGGACCAAAAATAAGGCAGATCCAATTCTCAAGTGGACCACACCACAGGAAGCAATGGTGTTAAGGATGCCCACCATTGATACCTTTTTAGGGTCCACCATTTTGTTTATTTGATATGGTCATACGAATCTGGATGAAGTGAAATATATATATATATATATATATATATATATATATATATATATATATATATATATATATATATATATATATCAACTTGATCCGAAACTTCGCAAACCCCAGGAAGTTTTTAATGGTGGACATTCGTTCCCCACTTTGTGGTCCATTTAAGCCTTGGTTCCGCCTTAGTTTGAGCCTTATACTTTAAAATTATTTGCAAATATGGATGGACGGTGTGGATAAGACCATTGGACCAGATCTTGCACTTTTGCCTGCGAGTAGGATTCTAACCCGTCGAGCTGCAAGTAGCCCTTGCAAGCCCCACTCATCCGGACGCGGATTGCGTCCTATTTCCGCCCGTCTCCAGCTGGGAACGGGCAGGAGCTTTGAGTGGCCACCGTGATATATGGATCTTATCCACACCGTCCATTTATTTTTTTCTTTTCATTTGAGCATATAAACCCAAAACTGAGGCAGAACCAAGACAGATATGGACTACACAATAGGGATTAAACTTTTACCGTTGAAAACTTCTTGGTGGCCACAGAAATTTTGCATGGAGCTTACGTTTGTTTTTATACGTGGATTGCAAGTGTTCATGTAGTCGGAAGCTGTATCAAGCGCAGAGAGATGCCTGTGACAAATCCACTCCGTCCATCAATTTTGCAACGCAACAATAGGAAAATAATCTAAAAATAAGGCATATCCAAAACTCATGTGAGCCTCACCACATTAAACAGCGAGGATTGAACGCCCACCATTGGGAACTTTTTGGGGGCCACAAAAATTTTGTATCGGGATGATATTTGTGCGAAAAGCTTATCCGAGTGGCAGTAATCCAATGGATGGTTTGGATAGCATATATAAACACGAGGGTCGGCTCTAGTGTTTGTATGGTGTGGCACACGTGAGTTTTGGATCTTGCTAATTTTTAGATTCGAATCCTATCGTGGCCTTGAAAAACTTATGGATTGAGTGGATTTGTGGAGGGCATCTTCATGGGCCCCACAGCATCAGACTACAAGAATTTGGGGAGGCAATCCTTTACCGTTTCCTTCTCTGCTAGTCCTTCAAGTTTCCATAGAATGAGCTTATATATTTTACAAGTTCTATGAGTGAGCCGCCAACAGGTATGTGTTTGTACGGCATCCAACCTGTTCATCAGGATCAGCCCAACTTGGAAATTTGACACCCCAAAAATCAGGCTGGTTGAACCATTATGTGTGCCACCGTGTAAATCTAGAGATTTTTGTATGTTGTCCATTGATTGTTGATGCAGGTATGAACATGATGACGTTGAGCACTGTCTTCCTAAGGGGAATCCATAGAGCTTTTATGAACTCCCCATGGAGAAACCTCGGACACAAGAAAATAAAAATAATTCTAAAATATTTGAAATAATTTTATTCGTGATGAAAAATGAGTTTACGACTCATTAAATGAGGCTACAAACCCTACGGAGAAGTCTCACAATCACACCTTAAGTAAAACTCCTAGAAATCACCACTTACTATAAATAGGAGCTATAGTAAGCTTCTATTTATATAGGTTCATGATTCCTACTACTGCGCATGATCTTCGGCAAAAATAGTAAGTGATGTATTAGGCTAACCCATGATGTTCACCTAACTATTCTAAGCACACCCAACAGCTAAAGCCCAACGGATGAAGAGTTATAGTCAAACTAAAGTTACTATAAACAGTAAAAACGAA